>NC_064046.1:8245218-8452718 GCF_932526225.1 Nematostella vectensis | reverse complement strand
ATCAGTTCTCTTTCCTTTTTTTCATATCGTTTTAAATTTAATATCTATATTTCATCAGCTTAGCAAATATTATAGCTAGTTTAGCTGATCGTTTCCCATTTGAACAAGAAAAGGATTTAGAAGAACAATTTTACTTTACAAGTTGTTTCAGAAGTATTTTAAATGCATTCGAGATAATTTTCAAGAGCCAAAGAGTCAAACCACCTCTCTTAAAAGGTAAGCCTCTATTCCGCGGAAATGGCATTTTGGATCCAATGCTGTCACCAGAATGATACAATAGAAGTGACAAGAATAGGTATTGAACAGGACTGACAACGTTCCACACGAAAACAAAATCTCAAAACGTTATTAAAAAGTCCATCTAAGAATAGCATTGAAGTTGGGTATTTTATTTTGAGTTTAATTTCGTATACAAAACGGTGTCTCCACCCACTGTTTATTTCAGGTGAGGTCGTTTTGTTTTCTTAAAAGTGAGAGACCTTGATTATCAGGCTTCCAGTAAGTCATTCTTGTTCACGTTGTATAATAAGCATGGGTACCTTCCCGAAAAGCTGTTGACGAGAACGCCATATAAACATGACATTCTTTACATCACAGTTCGCCGTTTTTTGTTACCAGAATGATACAATAGAAGTGACAAGGATAGGTATTGACCAGAACTGCCAACGTTCCACACGAAAACAAAATCTCAAAACGTAATTAAAAAGTCCATCTGAGAATAGCATTGAAGTTGTTTATTTTATTTTGAGTTTAATTTGATATACAAAACGGTGTCTCCACCCACTGTTTATTTCAGGTAAGGTCGTTTTGTTTTCTTAAAAGTGCGAGACCTTGATTATCAGGCTTCCAGTAAGTCATTCTTGTTCACGTTGTATAATAAGCATGGGTACCTTCCCGAAAAGCTGTTGACGAGAACGCCATATAAACATGACTTTCTTTACATCACAGTTCGTCGTTTTTTGTTACCAGAATGATACAATAGAAGTGACAAGAATAGGTATTGACCAGGACTGCCAACGTTTCACACGAAAACAAAATCTCAAAAGGATATTAAAAAGTCCATCTAAGAATAGCATTGAAGTTGGGTATTTTATTTTGAATTTAATTTCATATACAAAACCATGTCTTCACCCACTGTTTATTTCAGGTAAGGTCGTTTTGTTTTCTTAAAAGTGAGAGACCTTGATTATCAGGCTTCCAGTAAATCATTCTTGTACACGTTGCATAATAAGCATGGGTACCTTCCCGAAAAGCTGTTGACGAGAACGCCATATAAACATGACATTCTTTACATCACAGTTCGTCGTTTTTTGTTACCAGAATGATACAATAGAAGTGACAAGAATAGGTATTGGCCAGGACTGCAAACGTTCCACACGAAAACAAAATCTCAAAACGTAATTAAAACGTCCATCTAAGAATAGCATTGAAGTTGGGTATTTTATTTTGAGTTTAATTTCATATACAAAACCATGTCTCCACCCACCGTTTATTTCAGGTGAGGTCGTTTTGTTTTCTTAAAAGTGAGAGACCTTGATTATCAGGCTTCCAGTAAATCATTCTTGTACACGTTGCATAATAAGCATGGGTACCTTCCCGGAAAGCTGTTGACGAGAACGCCATATAAACATGACATTCTTTACATCACAGTTCGTCGTTTTTTGTTACCAGAATGATACAATAGAAGTGACAAGAATAGGTATTGACCAGGACTGCCAACGTTCCACACGAAAACAAAATCTCAAAACGTTATTAAAAAGTCCATCCAAGAATAGCATTGAAGTTGGGTATTTTATTTTGAGTTTAATTTCATATACAAAACGGTGTCTCCACCCACTGTTTATTTCAGGTGAGGTCGTTTTGTTTTCTTAAAAGTGAGAGACCTTGATTATCAGGCTTCCAGTAAGTCATTCTTGTTCACGTTGTATAATAAGCCATTACCAAAAATCAGGGACAATATGGCGGCTATTTTTACGGCGCATGTCTGAAATGCCATTTAAAAATGGCCGATTATTTTCAAAGATTGTATGCAATGAAATTTGAAAAGCTCGAAATATAGTATTTATGCAAACTAATACAATTTTGCGGTCTTCTTAACTTATTTACCTGACTTCAATCTACTTACCAGGATTGGTTTTTGAGGCTTTCATGGAAGTTTTGATCGGGCAATATTATAGCTAAATATACCATAAAACTCTCCGTGGATTTTCTTCAAACTTGTAATAGTAGTTCACCAAATACATGAAATGATGTTGCAGCACATCGATGAATCGATTACGCGGTCTTCCCATGTTATCGAAGGCAGCATGATCTCGTGAAACAGCCATTTTTAATGGCAATTGATAATCATTTGGAACGGGCAAAACTCTGTCGAAGTCCCTGAATTTCATTCTTTAAGTATTGCTATCTGAATCTGAGGTACCGCGGTTTGTAGCTTGAGAAAAACCTCTGAAATCTTCGAGTAAATGCTACTAAACCACTTCTTTCTCCGCCATTTTAAGCCTATGTAATCAGGCCTAAAAGGTGCAAAAAAGATTCGTGGGGGTATAAGAGAGGCAAGAGAAAGTATAATAAATTATAATAAATTCGCCATGTAGGACGAAGTTATCAAGGCCAGTGTACTCATTGCATTCATGATCCTTCAAAACAATATCTAATATTTAGATTCTCGAATATTTTTGTACATTATATTGCTTTTTACTTAATCAAATAAATAATGGGATTCCTGTGGTTAATAAAATTCCAACACTGAGCTAGCAGAGCTAACTAAGAGCAACAAAATATGTCTGAGATTTTATCCGAATACTCTAAACAAGCAATAGATTGGAAATTAAAATTTGATTCAGAGATTAATCCAAGGAGTTCATTTGCTTATTTAACTGGAGAATCTGCAAAGCTATTTGAAGTTGCTTTCACTGTTAAGGTTCCATTTCCTTTGTTCAAAATATGGAATAATTTTTCAAAAAAAAGTACCTCAGATGGAAGCTGTTATAGTCTAACAGACCTGCTCAATGCCACAGTACCTGGACACTGTTGGGCTATTGCAAAGGGATCAAGTGGACGGTTGGAAGAAAATCTAAGAAGGGAAACTGGAAAAGTTCTCTCCCTCTATAAGAAGTGCAAAGGTGGAAGGAACAGAAGGGAACTGGATAAAAGATATGCAGAATTCAGTATCCTTTCAAAAGAGCTTGAATCTATCTCAAAGCTCAGAGATGAATATGAAGATGTGAATCTGGAACTTCAAGAATGGAAAAATAAATGCACTGATTTGGAGTTGCAGAAAAAAACACTTTTGGAAGAGCTTAAGCAAGTTCAACAAACAAATTGTGAAGAAATTGAAGTTTTAGAAGCACTAAATGAAGAACTCAAAGCTTATGCACTGGCATTAGAGGAAGGGGATGAAAAATTGTGTTGTTCTTCAAAAAAGATTTCTGAGGTTGGTACAAAACAAAAATCAAGAAAACTTAAACAGCTAAAAGAGAGAGCTCAATGTGCTCTCTGGTTCTCAAAGACATTTGGTCTGGACATTGCATCTATTGCTTTTAAAGATCAGAGTGATGATGGCAAAATATATACTTTGAACTATGATGAACAGGAAAAAAATAGTGATGAAACTCAAAGACTTACAGAGGAAGAGAACCATAGGCTTGAACAAGTATTGTTTCTACTAGACAAATTTTGTGTAAGTGATGAATGCTATCATGAACTCAGTTTCCTAACAAATGATATCCCTCGATCTTACCTCATTAAACAAAAGAGGGACAAGCTCAATTCTCTCTGCCACATTGAGAGGGTGCCTGGCCCTGACCCTGGTGCTCAACGTTCCTTTTCCTTACTGCTAAAGGAGGTCATATCAAAGTATTTGGATTCACACCCATCTTTTGATTTCACTAAAAATCCACTAAAAGTTAAAATAAGTGGTGATGGGGCAAAGATGTCAAGAACAACCAATTTTATGATTCTCTCTTTCTCATTGCTGCAGTCTGGTGAATACAATGCATCAAAAGGAAACCATACGATTGGAATTGTGAATGGACCCGAACAATATGAAACACTGAAAGTTTCATACAACAGTCTAATTAAGGATATTAATGAGCATGTGAAAGCTAAAAAAGTCACTTTGGGAGACAAAGAAATTCCTTTAGAGTTTTTTCTTGGGGGTGATTTGAAATTTTTGCTGCTTTCGATGGGTCTCAGTGGTGCCACTTCTGATTATGCTTGTTTGGATGTATAGTTCACAAGTCTCAGAGGTGGAATATGAAACATGAATCAACATACTACAACTCAGACACAATGAAAAGAACAATCAAATCACTTAAGGAGTGGTGTACAAAAAAGAAAGAGAATTATTGTTGTATCAACCCACCTTTATTTGAGATTGAACTAGATCATGTCATTCTGGATGAACTGCATATGATGTTAAGGATAACAGACAGGCTGACAGAAAATTTGATTATTGAAGTAATGGAAAAAGACAGCAAAGAAGATATGCACAAACCAAGAGGAGAATGTAAAGGCATAGGCCTTGATAAGCTAATTAAAGCAATTAATGACATTGGCATAACATTTAATGTGTGGGAAAAACTGAATGCAGATGGAAAATCAAGTAAGCAGAAAGACTGGACAAGTTTAGTTGGCTCTGACAAAAAAAAGCTGATGAAATTTCTTCCTGAAAAGCTGAAATCCATGAATATACTCTTTGATGAAACCAAGTCTGAGGTCATAAAGCTTTGGGAAGACTTCCATTCATTATACCTGCTGATATGCTGTGCAAATGCTGATGAAACTACACCAGATTCTATTCACCAAAAGGCCAAAGCATGGATAGAATTATTTTCCAAGCTTGGTGCGAAACGTGTTGGTTATGGTAATGACAGGGTGACCCCATACACGCATGCAGTTCCATACCACATACCCCAGTTTATCTTAAGTCATGGGCCAATCATACAGTTTTCAGGGCAAGGTGTGGAAAAAAACAACGATGATGCTAAGCGCATATACTACCAAAAGTCCAATAAATGGGATGCAGCTAAGGACATTCTGCTTTTGGAGTCTAGGCAAAAATCTCTAGAGCACCACGAAAGAGAGAAGAGAAAATATGTGAAGCGAAATGAGGAATGGTGGAATAGCAAAATTTTAGACTCAAGGAAAAGAAGAAGGAACACAGAATCAAATTATACTGCAACTACGAGTAACACTCTGGATGAATAAACATTATAAGTAGCAATAACAATGCTATTAATAACAACAGTACAATAAATTGTCATGTAAATAATTTTAAAACTATTCAACATTTCCTTGGTGATGTTATAACAATTTCTTTGTATATACATATATTATTCTATTGAGTCATATATTATTAAATCCTATGAATGATAAAAAAATATATTATAAAAAAAATCAAACAAACAAATTGTGCTGATCACAAGCTTTCCTATTTAAAGTTATAACTATTTTTTCTACAGGAGATGTTGGGCTCTTTTCTAATTTCCCACATGACACTATGTAGTAAGCTTTTGTGTATGAAAGGACAGTTTTGATTTTGATGGGGAAATCCACTGTAATTCCTTGTCCATGTTCATCCAGGAAGTAATACCAATACACTGGAAGGCCAAATCTTTTGAAATCAGATTTCTCATAAAACATAGACTTCTTGTCAGCAGCTAATTTACCACAGCCCTTAAATATGTATCTTACTATGTCATGATCAATACGGATTTCGGTGCTATGTACAGCTTTTACTGCCTTGGATTTCAAGATGCTTGTAATCCCCTCCAAAAACAAAGCTGATGCATTTTCTAGTCTTTCAGGTGTTATTACAGGGAATAGGTAAGATCTGAAAGTTCAAAATACATCAAAAGATCAGAAGCTATGACTTCCGGAATTTTTTATTAATAATATTTTTAAAAAAAAATCATTATTGAGGAGTTATTTCAGAATATTCACCTAATCAAAGCTTCTGTTAAATGATTCGCTGGCTCCCAAGTACTAGTCCAAATCGGCCAATTTTTCCACTTCACTAGGTACTCTTTATCCCCCTGTATCGAAACAAAATACAAAAATACAGCAATCAATGGAAATTCGGTGTACAATTCCTTTTGAAATCAAACCAAAAATGTGAGTTTTCAATTTATATTTTAACAAAATTGGGATTCTACTCAAATAAAAAGGTTTGCTCGAGCAAACTATCACTTACGTTTCTGGAGGTAATTCGCTGACTTATTATCCTTTCCACATCATATACCTTTGATCCACTTTTATACTTTCGTTTTCTTTGAAAATCGAAATTAAAATCGGCAGATGAAACATTATTCAGTGCTTTATAATCAATTCTTCTTGATCTCTGTCTTCCCTCCGCCATTTTGTTTTGGGTGAGCTGATATTCCGACGCATGCGCAGTAACGCCTAAATGAGACCGCTGTCAAAAAATACCGCCTGAACAAAATGTCCCTGATTTTTGGTAATGATGGGTACCTTCTCAAAAAGCTGTTGACGAGAACGCCATATAAACATGACATTCTTTACATCACAGTTCGTCGTATTTTGTCACCAGAATGATACAATAGAAGTGACAAGAATAGGTATTGGCCATTACTGCAAACGTTCCACACGAAAACAAAATCTCAAAACGTAATTAAAACGTCCATCTAAGAATAGCATTGAAGTTGGGTATTTTATTTTGAGTTTAATTTCATATACAAAGCGGTGTCTCCACCCACTGTTTATTTCAGGTGAGGTCGTTTTGTTTTCTTAAAAGTGAGAGACCTTGATTATCAGGCTTCCAGTAAGTCATTCTTGTTCACGTTGTATAATAAGCAGGGGTACCTTCTCAAAAAGCTGTTGACGAGAACGCCATATAAACATGACATTCTTTACATCACAGTTCGTCGTTTTTTGTTACCAGAATGATACAATAGAAGTGACAAGGATAGGTATTGACCAGAACTGCCAACGTTCCACACGAAAACAAAATCTCAAAACGTAATTAAAAAGTCCATCTGAGAATAGCATTGAAGTTGTTTATTTTATTTTGAGTTTGATTTGATATACAAAACGGTGTCTCCACCCACTGTTTATTTCAGGTAAGGTCGTTTTGTTTTCTTAAAAGTGCGAGACCTTGATTATCAGGCTTCCAGTAAGTCATTCTTGTTCACGTTGTATAATAAGCATGGGTACCTTCCCGAAAAGCTGTTGACGAGAACGCCATATAAACATGACTTTCTTTACATCACAGTTCGTCGTTTTTTGTTACCAGAATGATACAATAGAAGTGACAAGAATAGGTATTGACCAGGACTGCCAACGTTTCACACGAAAACAAAATCTCAAAAGGATATTAAAAAGTCCATCCAAGAATAGCATTGAAGTTGGGTATTTTATTTTGAATTTAATTTCATATACAAAACCATGTCTCCACCCACTGTTTATTTCAGGTAAGGTCGTTTTGTTTTCTTAAAAGTGAGAGACCTTGATTATCAGGCTTCCAGTAAGTCATTCTTGTTCACGTTGTATAATAAGCTTGGGTACCTTCCCAAAAAAACTGTTGACGAGAACGCCATATAAACATGACATTCTTTACATCACAGTTCGTCGTTTTTTGTTACCAGAATGATACAATAGAAGTGACAAGAATAGGTATTGGCCAGGACTGCCAACGTACCACACGAAAACAAAATCTCAAAACGTAATTAAAAAGTCCATCTGAGAATAGCATTGAAGTTGGGTATTTTATTTTGAGTTTAATTTGATATACAAAACGGTGTCTCCACCCACTGTTTATTTCAGGTAAGGTCGTTTTGTTTTCTTAAAAGTGAGAGACCTTGATTATCAGGCTTCCAGTAAGTCATTCTTGTTCACGTTGTATAATAAGCATGGGTACCTTCCCGAAAAGCTGTTGACGAGAACGCCATATAAACATGACTTTCTTTACATCACAGTTCGTCGTTTTTGTGACGTGTGCATCAGCGACAATGCGTGAGTAAAAGAGAGTCCTATACAAAACCATCCTCAAATGCTCATCCCTAGGATGCTGGAACCCACAAATTCACATCTGACAACAGCCTTGGACCCCAGTTAAGGTACATGCACTATAAAACTTGTAAATTCATATACACATCTTTTCCCGTAGGAATTAGTGTTGTAACCTTTAACATGGGTAAGTAGTAGACATAATCGACTTCCCGTGGCATGGGCGCTTTATTATCAGGGCGCTAATAAAAATACTTTAATTATCCTGCTGCTTTCAAGTATTGCTAAGTGTGAGAAATATAGTCTTTTTATCGACGTTGTTGTTCTTTGACATAATAATATAAATTAAAAGTTAGTCCTAGAAGTATTCAGTCCAAAACTGCGTTAGCGGAGAGGTAAAAAAAAAAAAGTTGACAAACGTTCTGAGTAGTTTTAGTTCGAGTGCATCCAACCAATAAGATTTATTATTTTGCCAATCGTCTAGGACTACCATGGGCCCACTGTATCAAGTTAAGCTGGAGCAAGATCACCGCAGACCTTCGCACTGCTACCCCTTGATGACATCGGCCTGAAAGTCATTTTCACGATCTTGGAATTGAACCACTTCCTAAAGAAAGTTCAAACTCAAAAGAAACCTAGCAATGGCAAAACAGAAACGCAATGTTTTTGGAGTTAAAACGACTCTGAAACTAACAGTGATAGAAAAAAAAAAGGAGAAGACGGCCCACCCTTGTCCAGCGTGAATCGTCCCCGGCTACACTCCAACAAAATAACAGAATACACCAGAAACCTCGTAAAACTGGCGGAGAACCCACTGGGTATACTGTTGGCCAAAGAAAGTCTTCTTCAAAGGAATTGACAAAATATAAATCAAACCGGACACCCTCCATGAAAGTAAAGAAAAGGACACGTCATCAGTTCAATAACAAGAAAAAGCGAAAGAAAGAGAAAAAACTTTGGGAAGCTAAAAAAGAAATACTAAAAATAGAAAAACAGAGAAGAGAAGAAAGAACACAGCGGAAGCAATCCCAGTTTTATATTGTACTAAAAGGAATTGGTTTTTACCATGAACTAAAAGGACATTGCGTATGGCAAATTGAGTACAGATATATTCATGGGAATATCGATAAATATAATTTACAAGTTGTTTCAGAAGTAGTTTAAATGCATTCAAGATAATTTTCAAGAGCTTAAGAGTCAAGTTTATGTATATATATTTTTGAAGAGAAAGATACGAATATGTATGATGACAAGCAAGTTATGTATAGAATAAAATTACGAATTTATATGCTCATTGTGGCAAAACATTTAGTCGAATTATCATGCTTTTTCAAAATTGGATGACTGATATTTCAACTCGAGGCAAGAGTTTTCTCAAAGGAAGGACGGCTGTTATAAAGGAATTTTTTGTCTATACAAAAGTCGTTTCTGACAGGTCAGTAAATCTATCCCCCAACACCAAAACAGAAAAAACAAACTCGCAACAATACACCTTTCTGGTGTAGAGAATTAAAGTTTAGTATTCCCCGAGAGATGGCTTGTTTTTATTTTCATTATAATAACCTCTCTCTCAAGTATCATATACTTCAATAATCCTTTTACTCATACCGCAAACATCCTTGCAAGACATCTTGCAGTGCATCACCAGGCCGCCCTTCAATCAAGCATAGAAAGTTTACAAGCTTTTTTTCTCCATATAAGAAGGTGTTGAGATGCAAGTTACCATTTTACTTTTTTGTAAAGAATAGTGACATTGATGTGAAGTATTTTGAAAGTTACCTAGCTGTAGCAACGCCTTGGACACATGAACTAGATTGTGTTTGTGGGACTTTTGAGATATTGCTTCAATTGGGTATACTATACTCGTAAGATGGCAACCGACACAGCTGTGTTGTGACGTCACGACTTTTGGGATCTTGCTTCGATTGAATATATTATACAGTTGAAGCTCTCTTAAGCGACCACCTTGGGAACTGAGAATTGTGGTCGTTAACGGAGCTGGTCTTTTACGAGAGCTTGCTCTCATAAGCGACCACTGGGCGCCAAAAACTTGAACAATAGGTGTTGGTCGCTTACGGGAGCTTAATTAAAATGCTGGAATCTAAACGTCACCGTGATAATAACGCTGTAATATTTTGGTTTATTGCTTGATTTTAAGACAAGGTATTTGACTTATCATGAGAGTGAGTTGTTTTTATTTAATAGCAATTAATTCTACGCAAAGTAGCTCGTTATGCTCGTTTATATCGACGACTTAAGCTTTTCGTCATGAGAATATCTTCTGTGTCTGCGAGGATCGCATGGCGTCTTGTGTTAGCCGATTTCTAAAGCACGCAACAAACAAGAGGATGGCTATTGTAACTGGAAAAAGGATAAATCGTGGAGCTGGCAATGGACTAGAGATTCCTTGCATTTATAAATTTTCTGGAGACAAATAATTGTCAATCCCATGGTTGAAATTGAAGTTAAGAAAATTGTAATTATGAAATTCTTTAATTGTTGCCTACTGGTTGCCCACATGGTTGCCAACTACACTTTATATGTGATTCCAGCAATCATTGGATATGATGTTTATCAGGCGTTGACTGATGTTGTAAAGCCAAAAATCATTGTGGTCGCTTACAAGAGCTTAAAATAAAAGAAAATCTCAGTTGGTGGTTTGAAATTGTGGTCGTTAACAGAGCTGGTCGCACAGATAAGTTGGTCGCTTACGAAAGCTTAGAATTACAGAGTTTATGTGACAATTAAATCAGTGATTCATGATCTTGGTCATTGTCCGAGCTGGTCGCTTACGAGAGCAGTCGCTCAGAGAGCATTTGAATAATATATCAAATTTAAATAGACTCTACAAAGCACCATTATTTCATAGACTCAACGTCCTTGACATATACAGCATAAATTCACTACAAATCGCAAGCTTTATGTTCTCCTATCATAACCAACTGCTACCTAAAAGCTTATAAATGCCTTTCTCATAAAAACCAAAATTTACACAATTATAATACAAGACATGCAAAAGACTATCAACCATACCACTGTCGTACTAACATTAAAATGTACAGTATACAATCTTTTACCAAGGTCCAAAAATATGATTTTCTCTCCCTAGAGAACTTCTGACCCTCCCCAATCTCCAGAGATTTAAGAAATCTCTAAAAAAAATAGGTGGTGGAAAATAGACAAGCTTGTTGACCCGTTCATACTGTATTGCTTTGTTTTCATTCCTAGAAGAGAAAGCCTATAATAGTTTCTCTAGGCTTCCTCGCCATTGTACATGTATTTAATTTTATTTTCAATTCCATGTAATTATAGAATAGCAAAAGAATAATAAATAAATTCAATAAATAAAGCAACAAAACAAAAGTTAGGTATGTCATATCGAAAGTTGACAAAATATTTAAAGCAGATGGAAAGCAGAATGAACAATCTTTGAGTTTTATTTTAGGGGGGGGAGTTATTTTGTACTTCTCATCTCTAGTTAGATTTTTGTATTGAAAAATCTTTAATAAATAAAGCAAAAACAAAACTGACATACATTATCTTAAAAAATTTGCAGTGAGTACTGTACATGCCAGTATCTATAACGGTTAAGGTTGATTTAACATAAGTGGGTTTTGCAAATAGGATGTTTAAAAGCATATTTGATACCTGTTATCTGGACACCATTATGGTAAGGCACTGCCAGTACTTTGTGAAATCTTTCAAAACCTCTTGCTGGAAAGATGATACTGTCAACAAGCAGTCTTTCCCGACTAAGACACTGAAATATAACTGTGTGAGGATATATAAGGAAAATTCCTTGAAGAAGAATACCAGATAAAGTTATTTATTTACTTTTCTATATATGTATATATAGGCAGTATATTGCAAAGTATTTTATAGTATTATATAGTCTATAGAATCATAGTTATCAAGGAAAAAAGGAAAAAACAATAACAGATAAAATACCAAATATCATTATACTTTAACTTTGAATAATCTAATTACGATATCATGATTGTCTATCATGTGATCACATATTCCTTATGAATTATCTTTTTGCAGTACAATTCCCCGACCAAATTTACACCAAGCAAGAGGATTGCATATTTTTCGCATTTCCCTCATTATTTTCTGTGCCCCTACATGTGGCAGCCCAAAATTGCACGAGTTGATTTTAACAAGGCATTGAATACTAATAATTGCATGTGGCTGTTGGCCAGGAGTGGCCTTATCAGAGTTCGCACAGTGCTTAACAGAAAATTACGACACAATTTCAACTTTTTCAACGATTTAACGATAAACTACTACCAATAACGGACAAAACAGTACTGATGCTCAAGACCTTGAAAAATCTCGACACGTCGGACAAGATGTCATCGGCAACTGTGAATGACATTTACAATATAATGTCATATGCAGTCTCTGATGACGATGAACTAGACAATACATTTGCCACTAGCGAGCTTATCTAGAAATGCAAAGAACTATAGCCAAATGTACAGGAAATTAAACACATTTCCCACTAGCAAGCTAATCCAGCAATGGCTGATCATCATTGGCTGGCCTAAGGACAATAAGGCAATGGGTAATAACATAATAAATAAAAGACACATTTAAAAAACAATGAATTCAATAGTTCATACAAACAAGTTCCAAAATTGATGAGCTTGTTTAAAAAATGTTACTATTTTTTTATTACAGGAAAAAATTCTGATATACTGGATTATTTCTTACCAATATAGTTGAATTACTAGAAATGTCAAAAACCTTATTAATGATTACCTGGTTTCATGTAGGGCTCATGGCGAGATAATTTCAAGGTTGAACAAAACAACAACCTATTTTAAAATGCTTTTGCTCTTCGTAAGTCGTAACAACCTACAAGTCCACTTATCTAGAATAATATTTCTTCCTTGGTGACTTAAATAGGATACGGAATCAACAAGGAATATGAGGAAAGGATACCGACGATAGTAGTAAGCATTTCGAAAGCAAGCGCTTTTCACTCCCTTCTCGGCCGCCATTTTGGATGGCTCTGAAATCAAAGTCGAATGCTCGTTTGTCGAGTTTAGAGGGAAAGGTTCGGCCGTATTTTGGATTTTGATCAGAACGAATCTCGCTCGGATTTCAAGAGCAAGACAGGACGTGCTAGATAATGCGTTTAGTGCAAAATGCTTCGATTTTAGTACAAAGTGCTTCGATTAGTGCCAATAATACGAGGAGAACTACATGAAAATCACCGAAAAAAAAATATGTATGACAGCCAATTCATACCTTAATAAAACAAGGAGACTGTTAAGTATTTACAAGATCATTCGTAAAAGAAAACTGTCAGATGACAAAAATTTCTACTTACCCTACCATTCATCACTCCGCCCAATACTTCTGTGTAGTCGTGATGAACATCCAACCAAACACCATCCGCGAATTTTATGATAAAACATCAAACTACAGCTTGCAGATGACCACTATTAATATCTTTCATGGCATCACACTTCGAATTCCAACATAAGTTGTGTGTACGAATCACTCCTCGTTGAAAAAAACGTTGGGCGAACTCGATCTTTCCCAACACGACGCCACGATTTATGTAATTGGTAACCAGGCATTTTGCCCAGTTTGCGTTACCTAGCCCCATGGGTTTTCTGGGTAATATGCTAGACGCCATATTGAAAATTACCCAGAAGACCTTAAAAGCGTGGCTGTGGAAGTTCTTGCTCGGTATATGGTATAGCAAGATGAACTTTTCTTCTGCAAATTCCGGATGAAGAAAAAGTTGAATGTATCCGACGATTTTGCTTTTATTTTCAGAAAATGTTCATCAAGTATACTGAGTGAAATTGCGTCAAGTTATTAGCCTACATGTAGCCACTGACTCGCGAAAAATCCTATATTTTCGCCAGTCAGCGGCTACATGGAAACTAGTCAGGGCCGTAGCAGGGGCACGTGCCCTCACTTCCACCATCCCCCCCCCCCAATATTTTTAAAATCATAAGAAAATGACCATTGTTTTCTCTCCCCCCCCCCCCCCCCCCCCCCCTCTTCCAACAATTATAGGCTTGCTACGGCTATGCAAGTTATTAGCATAGTAGCTTTGGACTTTCTTTCGAATCTCCTTAACGCGAATATTTCTACCGCTAAGCTTATCTTTTTGTTTGAGGCACTTAAAATCACCTGCTACAAACAAAAGGAGCATTCATCTTTGATTGACATGAGTTTTTTTTTTATTATATCACAACGTAATTTGCATATGGGGATCATTGAAAACTGAATATTCTATTTGAGTTTATAGTAGGATAAAGCTCAACAAGATCACTATTATTCGACTACGACTAGCACCGTAGCTATAATAACACTCCCCTCCCCATTCTTTTTGACACAATTGCTTATCTGTTCGATATTGGTCTCGGTATTTCTTTCGAAACAAGGCCTTTCTAAAGGATTACGCGCTCGAACCGACTAAAGGCGCTCTAAAGACAACTCCTTCCATTATGCCAACAATTTCCATTCAGTGGTCACTTCCTTTGAAATACCGAAGCCTTTCATATTTACCTCTCATATGACTTTCATATAGCCCAGCGTGAACCGCTTAGAATTACAGAACCATCAAAAGATGATCTCTTGATTTTCTAAGCGGGCTTGCAAATTCTCGGCTTCTTCAGAATCTAAAACCTCGTACCCTTTAAAAGTCGAGTTCAAGTATATTAAAAAATAGACAATGGTGTATTTCCTGTAAGTAGTTTGACCCGTTCGAGCACGACATCTATGAGCTTCGAAATGGTGTCACTCACGCGGTCGAGCCTGCCATTTATGTTTCTTAAATTGTGGCAAGGCCAGACGGAGAAGAGGGAGCCACTTAGCTCCCTCTTAACTCCTAGGTGAATGATGCACTCCCTTCCTTGTTTGCTTTAAGGAATTTGAAGAAAGCATTTATCAATAACCAGAAGAAGCACATTTTAGCGGGGAGCTTGCCATTCCCAATCATGCGCAGAATCATTTGATTAGTCCGCTAAAACTGAACTAATTCGCTCTTTCCTTACCTTTAAAATGTTCCGATTTATCCTCCGACCTATAAAGAACCCCCACAAATCCTTGTAACCACCACAAACCCCGTTATTCATTCCCAATTTAGTGACCTGTATGCGAAGTCACCCGAGCACATAAATGCTTACGCGTCACAAATCATTAACTAGCTAATCCAGCCGATGGAGAAAGAAATAAAAGCCAGGCTCAGTAATTCATGCCACGCAAGGAGTTATGGGATACTCGTTGTTGTGTACGATTGGGATTGGGCCATACTCAAGATCATATCTAGGTGCGATATTTATCCGTACAAACCACGCGCTCTGTTAGTAAATCATTTGTATCTCAGTTCGTGCGTTACAATGGCGAGGTAGATCTATTTCAACAAGGGATTATCTTGGGACTATTTTGTATTTCAACAAGGGACTATTAAGGGACTATTTTGTATATGCACGCAGCTGGCAGCTGCGGATCTAGGGGGAGGGTTTAGGGGGTTTAAACCCCCTCTTTGGGCTGACATAAAGCCATATGTAACAAAAAAATCCCCCTACCCACTTTGTCACCGAGCCAACCCCCCCCCCCCCCCCCCCCCCCCCCCCCCCCAGTCTGCTGACGACCGCCATAGGTTTGTTGAAGGTTTGCTTTGTAGGACCAGCGTAGAGCAAAATTTAAACCAGCAAACAGTGTCTCGTGGTTCGAGTATGAATTGGAAATAACTTATGGAATAAAATAATGAATTACTATTAAATGACATACATCACGTATTGTGCTCAAAAGTGACACAACACAACCAGTAAAACCGTGAAATCCTAAAATATGTGTGGAATGTTTATTGTCTTGTGACGAATACATGTTTCTAGTTGACTGTTTTAATATCTCGCGAGTGATTGGACAGTTCTACCAACAATCATACCCAAGAACATTTCTACCATACAATAAGGAAAATATGATAACAACTTTCTCCGTTTTTCCTATGAATGGCACCATAAAATCCTAATAAATATGGGACGAGAAAAGTAACCACAATCTGTGGTATTCTTAGAGCGCTTTTTTTTCCTATCATTCTGGAATGGGGATGGTTCAGAATGGCATTCGAGTCATTCTGCTACAGGTAGCAGAATGGGTGAAATGGCCTTCATTCCATTCCGCAATGGGAGCCCGGTATAAACGAACATGCGTTTTTTCTATTCTAATCATTTCATTCCGGAATCACAAGTTAAAGAGCGCGCCAATGAGGGAATCGTTGCGTGACCGAAACTAAAAGCGGGTACGAGGAGACTATGGTTTTCTAGTTCCCCAAAGAAGAAAATCGCTGTCCAATAATAAGCTCAAACGGTTGTTGTAAATATGTTTATTTTAAACGGAACAGTTTAGATTTCTATCGTGTTATTTAATCCATAAACTATAGAGGACTACCTTTACTGTCCTCCAAACCCAAAAAAGTGCGAGTTTTAACTCATTACATTGTTTTGATGGTCATAAAGCGCATATACATCAGAATAGTCCCCTGTTTTTAAATGTTTCAGCAACTCTTTTTCTTGCAGCAATTGATAGCTTTTTGTATGTATATTATGTTGTATTGTTGTATGTAAACCTCTCATGGTAATAGGACTCTAGCTCACGCTATGTCTATCGGTGATTCGTCTACACTAATTCTTCGCAATTATTGCTGTCACTTCTCCAGGTCGCCCGAAGTTGCTGGCCTCCGTGTATATTATGTATTTCGTCTCAAACAGTAGACATCTGTGATCTTTGAAGTGACTGTCGAAAACTACTTCGAACCTAGGGAATTTAAAATAATTAGTAACTTTTAAACATTGCAATACTACGCGCGCTACCGTGGTCATCTTGACCCTCAGAAAGTAAGCCAATAGGAACGGGTGCGTGCCTAGGGGTGCACAAGAACCTTCTTGGGCGGCAATAAGTGGGTCATTTCTTATTGAAGGAAGTTCAAAGACTATCCTTTTTCCATATGCTACCTATGACGGTCCACCCCCTCAGTAAATCTTGGTACGCGCATGAAAAATGCAAGAAACGTGCTATCTGATTGACATAGGGTTCATTAGCCAACCATAACGAAGAATTGTTCCAGTGTGCATCATTTCTGTGATTCTTGCATACTTATTGGCTTTTTTTTTAAGTTTTGGTTTTGGCATGGTACCTTGCATCGTGCTATATTCAATGTGCAGATTATTTTTGGTTTGAGGTACAGCCATAAAGCTACAAATAAAAACGTGATTTATACAAATTAAACTTCCTTTTGGCTAAACGTTTCATGTGTAAGGTAGTTTAAGGGTCCATCAGAAAGCCAATTATTTTAGTTAGGATGGCGATCATCTGTCTCACCTCTCTATTGCCAGCGTAGTTGAGAAGAAATATAAAGGCACCCTGGAATACACAATACGAGAAAGATATCTTAAATAAGATGCTAAAAGGCGAGAAGAGTTTTGAAGATAAGTTCAACAGTGAGCGTACAACTTTATCAAAGAAGAGGCAAATAACCCGCTATCCTTCCTATCGCATTTTGCAGTCATATGATGCTGGTCTGTATCTTGATCTTGCAGTTGGTTGATTAGAAATTTCATGACATGCGCGCGAAAGGATTTCGAAACAATGGTGCTCGTAACGAGCTGCCATGATGCCGTTTGTATGCCAACACAACACATTTTCTGACTTTTCCGCCATTGTAGGGAAATGTTCACAATGTTGATGTTTACCTGAAGAGAGTTGAGTACTGCAAAAATGTACTGGAAGACGATGGTTTGCGAGTTTACACACAGAACACCAAAGAGCCACGTGAGCCCCAGTAGAGGTAGCAGAACCGCTAGGCCTTTCGCTAATGAACTAGAGGAGAAACAGAAGCTGTCACCGAAAATAAAGGCACAAGAAGAGCGAATCCTTTTGAGCCTGCGTAGCAGGCTGTGTGCGTGCGTGTGTGCGTGTGTGCGTGTGTGTGTACAAATAGACCTCCTGTATTTTAAAATCTGACCAACAACAAAGATGGCCGATCGACATTATTTTTTTCCTCTACCTACGTTAGGGGTCAACATAGACGCGTATTCACCCTTGGCCTTCTTGCTTTTCCCTTTTCTCTTTCGTTTTTTCTCCTCTCCCCCTTCTATATTATCCAAATCATTGACGACAGTATCATCTTAACGCCATCGTGAACAATGTTTACATTCAAATTTCCTGTGAATACAACTTGCAAACGATGAAAGGCATCATCATCTTCTCCTCCCTCTACCTCCTCTACTTATATTTGTCTAGTCTCAGGCGTCAACTCCTTAATGCACTATTGTCCGTAGTTTCTACATGCGGTATCTTTCAATGATACTAGCCAACGACAAGATTCAGTAACAGGTAATAACAGCTAATAGTTGCTTACCTTAAGCGACTGTTCTTTTTCTTTTTCAATGGGTCATTTTGAAGAACCATCATAATATGAAGAACTTTAATCATGATGCAAAGATTTATCTAAAAACACCAAAGAATTGATAATAACGAAAAACATTAATCTTCCTAAACCCCCTCCTTTTTTACGAGTTGTACTTCCGGTACTGCCACTTCCGGTTGTATGCCTCCATTTTCTCCACTTCTAACTCAAAGTTTTCCTCTTGCGACTAACAAGACTATGTGTTAAACAAGCACATTTTTTTTTTGTGTCGGTCATGCAACGCAACGGGATGGGAGCGTTGCGTGACCGACACAAAGAACGGCTGCGCGGGAGACTATGTTACGGTGTGATCATTTCTTTTTTCGCGTAGAAGTTATTGATGCGAGTAAATCAGTGGTAAAAAATCCTGTGGCTTATAATGATGACAGCGGTGAAATACTAGTCCATACTACTACGGCCATGGAACTACAAGGAACAGACAGGGATAAGAACAGGTTTTTCTAGTTCCATGAGTTCCACGCCATGTAAACGGCCGTAAACTGACGGTCATGGTGAAACAAATGCGTAAGATATACTCCACACGCACAAATTGTACTTACTGCTAATATTATCAATACAGGGCCTATAAAGACCCAGCGAAAACCTCGTTCAAGGGACAACCAGCATCTGAAATAAGATTTTTTAAAAAGTGGCATGTACGCATCATATTCAGCTGTTGTACGCGGCAATCACACCAGTTGGGTCAGTACGCAGCTCTTACAAGCTGCAATTTGATTGGGCAAATGAACAATATCCGCACCTTGACACAAAGAAACGAGAAAAATAGAGACAAAAGAACTCCTTTGTAGAGCAAAGATAATAGGAGACAAAGCAGCTGCGTACTTACTCCACCAGTTTACTTCCGTCGGGCCAAAGAAACGTCAACCGATAAAAGACAAAACAATCTATTAGCTTCTATTAGAATCTGCACTATCTAATAAGCCATCAGGTTTAATTTATCATTCACATGCTCGAAGAGAAACTTTCAAAGACACACTGCTTTTACAATTTTGAAATATTTGTCGCGTTTTTAGTTAAAAATCCTCGGATATTGTTACGTTTTTGACCGGAAGTAAACTGGTGATATTGCTGCTTTAAGCTATGTTATTTCTTACCCGGCTTCGGTACCATATCCTTCGCTATTTACTGCTGAAGAAATCCCCACTATGATAAATGGAAAACCTAGAGATAAAAAAAGAAGCTAGAACCATTTCCAGGAAGGGAAAAATGGGTCATTTGTGGGCAGTGCACGTTGACGTCTCCCACCATTCAAGGGCACAAAACGGATCTGTTCCGCAAGATATCTTTTCCGCAGCCCGTTTTTTTTTTTGCTGGCTGGGAAGATGTTAAACCCCTCGGTTGCTGGGAAAAAAATCACCCTAAATGGTTTTGCTGGCAAATTTGTGGAGTCGAACTAGTTGTGCTGGGACTATTTTGGGGGGGCGCTGGAGCGGATGTTGGGGAAAAAATCGTCCCGATCGGTTATACGGGCAATTATTCATGTGATAAAATTCCTAACCAATGCTGGCTTCGAAATGAAAGGAATGGTCCCTCCTGGAAAAAAGGAACAGATAATTTTTTCCCAACAACTTTCAAAATGGATATTTTAGGCATCAGAACATATTCAAACCATTTTAACGTGTTTTGGGAAGGAGGAGTCGTTGTATGCCCTTGACAATTGCTAATGGGAAACATTGCGATTGAATTTCGTAAATAAAGTGTATAACCTTGATATGATGGTTATTTCAAAATTTCTCACTTCATTTGTCCCAATATTGAATTAATCAATGACTTTGCTGACTAGGGATTTTGATAAATGGCATAGTGATTTTTTTCTCATTAACTCACCCCAGCCGAAGCAGAAATAGTACAGCTGCTTGATGGCTTTTTTCTCATAAGCGATCACGATCTTCATATACAGGTGAAATCCTTCCAGAAACATCCACGAGAATGCTGCTGTGTAGAAGTAGTGCAGGCTCATCGCCGTTATCATACATGCTACCTAAAATAAAAGGAAGAATGAGACCTATTAAATAGTCTCGGTCATCCCCATGACGGGTTTTCCAATAGGGTCTTGGATTCCGGGTCCTATTGTGTGGATTCCGGATCCTAGTGTGTGGATTCTGGATCCTAGTGTGTGGATTCCGGATTCAATGTGTGTTTTTTTCCCGTGGATTCCGGATTCCATTTTTTTTTTTCCAAGATTCTTGTATTCCGGTTCCCAGTTTAAGTCTTGGATTCCGGATCCTAGTGTGTGGATTCCGGATTCCAGAAGCATGGATGCCGGATTCCAAGTCTGATTTTTTCATGGAATAATGTGATACAAAATCATTAAAAAAATATTTGTGGGCACACCACGCCCCTACTGCTTATTTCCTTATATATATATATAATATTTAGGGGGGGCGTGTGCACCCAGTGCCCCATCCCTGCTGAATACTTTTCAAGGTTTTTATAAGGAAGGAGCATGACGTGTAGTGCCCAAGGCTAGAGTATGAACAGGTAGCTACCGTAAGGCGTGCGAGTATTATCTAGCCATTCGAGGTCTAGTCACATAGTGTTTTAATGTAAAAATAGTCTAAATTCTATATGCTACTGAAAATATACCTTGTATCGAATAGCAGCTATCCCAAGTAGGAAGGCAGCCTGGGACACGGCCAAAGATATGCACAACTGCATGTGAATCTTATAGCGGAGAGTTGAAGTTAATCTGAAACAAGCGCATTCCGAATAAAAAGGCAGATTGCTTGGTTGGATAGATTGGAATAAACTGAATTTGCATAGGAATTGTGTTGAGTACCTTAAGAAAGGCATTGATATTATTGTTATTGCCAAACAGACCAGCGAGATAGAGCATCCGACGTAGGTGATGATTTCCAACGCCCTTTCGTCTTCGGAGGAAATCTTAAAAGAATGAATAACATGGGGTAAAAAACCCGCCTCTACTTACTTACCCTAATTTAACCTTATCTCACCTTTTTTCACCACACCCTACCTCACTCCACCAAACCTCACCCAACACTTTATCCCACCTCACCTCACATCATCTTTCCTCGCCTCGCCTTGCCTCACCTAGCTTTAGGCGTTTCCTTACCTTGACATTTTTTGTCTGCATGAGTATTGCAAAGCTAGTAAGGTGATTCGTATGGCAGAGGGTGGTGTTACCGTGGTGACTGTCAATCAAGCGTATCCCATAAGTAGACCAAGCCCCATTGGTAGACAAGCTGATAACGAGTGAGAGTACAAAGGAGATGAAGGGGTGCAGTATTCTAAAAAATGTTTTTGTTAAGGTAATTCAATTATAAGTCTTATACCTCTCGTTTTTCTGCCAGTAGACGCAATAAAAGGAGTGTTCCAGGTTATCACTTTGGGAGAATCGCTGCTTCGCGTTCGCATGGGCTAGCTCAAAGGTGCCATTGATATCTTTTATATGACTGTTATTAAGCTGGACTACAATCGTCACAACAGGCGATACAACTTGCGCGGGCGATTCAGCGTACATGGACATGTCAGCTTTGCTATTCCGTTTGAATTCTACTGGAAGAAGTTCGCTGATATTATTGTACATAATAGCAGAAACACCTAGGACAACTAAAGAAGCCATTATTAGAAATGAATAAACAAGCACGTCGTCATTTATATATTTATCCCCTAGGAAGTCCTAGAAAAAATAAAAGGGCCTATTTCGGGATGATGTTCTTTATAAATATTTCTTTATAAAATACTGTTAGACATCCTGCAAAACGGACTCTTTGGGAAAATGCACTTCCTAAGAGGGTGACAGCGATACAGTGTGACTTTTCAAGGGGATTTCCACTTACTTGGTTCGCTCGAGGATTTTTGCTCCGTGAAAGGAGATTCCAGTATTATTAAACTTTTTGCTGACATCGCTGAATTGCTCTTGAATTCCAAGGGAAGCTTGGAATTATTTGTGAGTAGTTCTTGGCGTGCCGTCATTCCTGTTGTCAACAAAAAACACAAATATATCAAGAAAACGCCATAAACCCATCATTTTTACGTAAAAAATCGCATTACAATAGAAACCTACCTCAACTACCAGAATGCAGCGCGCGCGTTTTTTAACAAGGACCTAGGGTATAAAAAGTCGTCATTCTCGCTAGACTTTGTCGAGTGCGCCGGCATGTTTAATGGCCTATTGCGGATCAAGAGCAGAGTATGCGCCGCAGATTAAGACATTAGCAGTTCTCATAAGCAAGCTCATCTACTCACGTATATTTCCCTGATCAAAATTGTACAGCTTGGTGGTAGATGAGGCGCTTTGCATTGAACGGAGCAGTAATGTTGGAAGTTCCTCAACAGCAGTTATCAGGTTCTGCATCTGTCGTTAGCCAATCAAAACGCTTTCTTTGAATCTGATTGTCAAGGATTGTCTTAACAAGAATGACAGGAATAAAGATTTCCTTTTTAAATTTAAACCAAGCAAGGCGTGTTCTAGAGGGGACATGTTACATTGTATTTCTTTCGGGAAAGGGAGGGGTTTAATAGAAAAAGGAGGCTTATTTCATATCAGTCAATCTTGTTTTAAAAACTGCTGTCGGTTTTTCTAGCTCGCTCGGTCATTTCCTTATTGGGCACTACATACCATATTTGGGAGTTTTTGCTTTTTTATCGCTCTGGAACTTTGTAAGTCGAGAATTTCCACGTAAACTTGCAGGAATGCGTGTTTACTACAATTTTGCTGGCAGCCATCTTGTAAATGGAGCCTAGTCCCTAACGTTTTACAATATCACAGGTCTCCGGCGTGCTCGCCCCAGGCTCTTTTAGACCATTTAGAAAAACGACAGCCATTGATTGATATGGGGCTTATAGAGAGATGGGTTTAAAAAGAGAGGGTGGGCGGGGGGCTAGGGCACTGGTTGCATGTCCTTCCCCCCCCCCCCCCCCGCAATATTTTCAAATATCCTACAGAAATGAGCAGTAGGGGCGTGTCTGTGCCTTCCCAAATAGTTTCTTTATGTTTCTGTATTGTGCCTCTTCCAGCCTTCAATATGTCGGAGGCTGCTACAGAACTGTTTGTTCAGTGTTGCCCTTGCCTCTAGCATTAATTCCTTAATTAACTGGCCAATCGGATTACGCATTATCAGGGCCGTAGCAAGGGGTGGAGTGATACCTGAAATGAACTATCATTAACTCGAAATATTGGTCATTCTAGCACGTATTTTGATTCAACTCTATAGAGTGGGTAGACAGCAATGTTGTACCGCGCTCGTGGTAATGCGTGGTGAAATATGGTACTCCGGTACCTAGAAATATTACTTACTACTTTCGTATCGCGAAATGTTTTTGTTGCATGTTATCCCGTGTAACACCACCTTCAAGTACCATAGGCGACTTGCAGTAACAAATCACGTGACTTTTTGTGTGGCAAACTCGCGCACGCTCCGGATTTTGGCGGGAGAATAACGACAAGAAAAAGCAGCATATCCAGCGTTTATGAATCAGCCAGAAAGTTTCTTTATCAGAAAAGGCTTAACTTCATTGAATCTTTTTTTTTCGCCACTCTCTGATGTGAAGGGAGCAGCCATTTCTACGTTTATTTTAGGTTGAATTTACCACTCAAAAAGCAACGTGATTTCTTAGAGAAAGTCGCCTATTGCGCACATTATGTGGTTCCACGTTCAACTGATGCCGAGTGACTCACCATTCCCCTCCATATTGCCTTGTATTCACCCTCAATCAGTGTACTAAGAGCGGTGATGAACTTCTCCTGGTATTTCTACAGCGATAAATCAACACGACTTACTAGCAATCACGCACTAACTTAAGGGACTACATACAATATTGTCGATAGGTTAAAGTACCGCCACAGTTTAACAAAACGCCAACTTCCTTGTGTTTCTTTTTTATCGCGGTTCGCGAGTATTTTGCGGGTTTAACTACGCGATCGCGGAGAAAAAGTTTATTTTTACTCAAATTTATTTTTAACTGGCAGCTTTAAAGGTCAGTGTTCATTGCTAAACACGTAACCTTTCATAACATTCCCTCTTTAGGCCTCTGCGTCTTAGGGTAAGAGTTCGTATGACAATTTGTGATCCCACGACGAACCCCTTCCCATAAAAAATTGTTACAGGACCCTTGAAAACATACATATATGATTTTTCTATGTCCATTAAATTTCGCGCGATCAAAGTTCGTGGTCTTTATTTTCGCGAATATTTTGAAATCTCGAATTTGAGTACACGCGCGAAAATATAGCAAAATAAGGTATTGAGTATAGGCCTTAGCGATTTGCTTTAACCAAACGCGAAAATTATGTCTTTATCTTGCCACTTGTCTCGCGTACACCTTTGTAGTATTGACTACCCATGATCACACATGATCGAATAAGGCTTGAGGGGCACAGAACCTTATAAAGTCTTATTAAATACATTACTTATCAGCTGTGTCGTAACGCTAAGAGTTTTCTTGGATAAAGAGGATCTATTAACAAGTATTCAATCTAAGGCTACACCTCCAGGCGCGTACCCAGGATTGGCTGAGGGTGGTGCGCAGTCATTGGTATCACATGGAAAAAGCATAGTATTTGAAGATTCCTTAATAAGAAATGACCCATTTTTTGCCGTCAAGGGGGGGGGGGGGGTGGGGGGAGTGTAGGTGCACCCTGTGTACGCGCCTGACTTTATACCTTGAACACGTAAAAGTTTTGATACACTTCCTTTCTCTTAAAAAGTTTCATGATTTCCTTGATCAGACGAACGACGCTTGCGGCATCTTTGACTTCGACAATCTCTCCAAACAGCTGCTCCAAAGCTCTTACACTTCCCTCGAGTTTACTCGTGGTTTGAACAAGAATCTGTTTGCATTCTTCTTTGGCAGACTGGAGTTCTGATTTGTCCGCTGTCAAGTTAATGAAAAGATTAATTATATCCGCCTTGAAACAAGATTAAAATAATCATTATCATCACCATTACCACCATCATCATCACCACCACCGCTATCATCACCATCACCATCACCACCACCACCATCACCATCATCATCATCATTGTTAGATACGAAGGTGTGAACGGGTATTTATTGAGCATGTAATAAACGAGTTTGCTCATACAGTTGGATATGACTACGGGCCCTCCCGCATTCCCCGGAACTTTCTCACTGGTCATCGGGGGATGTTCGTCAAGATTCTCTGCAGGAGATTGAGGGAGATTTGATGCTTCTGTAGCGACAGGATCTCTCTCTGTGCAGCTGAGTGGTTCAGCTGCTGGTGTGGTCAACGGAAGTAGCTGGTGGTCTCGATGAGACATGTTATCTTGACAAGGAGGTGCGGTTCTTTCGCAGAGTTGGTCTGAATGACGCCGAACACGTTGTTTGGGAAATTTGTCTTGTTGTACCTCGTACATCACATTTTAGATCTTTGTTGTTATGCACCCTGGGGACCATTTCTTACCAGAGACGCTGAAATCTTGATACCATACCTTGTGGCCAATGGTGAAGCATCGCGACGGTTGTGATATTGCAGGTGCCGTCTAAGGAGATGCTGGTCTGTATGGCGACAACAGATCTAAACGTGTGCGCAGGTTTCTTCCCAACATCAGTTTGGCCGGTGTCTGCTTTGTAGTTGCATTAGAGGTGTTACGCTGTTTCAAAAGGAAGTTGGCAACCATCTGCGATGGAGGACCCTGCCCGGCTTCGTATGCCAACTTAAAGGTTTGGACGAATCTTTCAGCCTGGCCGTTGCTCTTTGGGTGATGCGGTGCTGTTTTGGTGTGTTTAATGCCGTTCTGCTTCATGAACTTGTCGAAAGCTTCTGAGGTGTATTGTGGGCCATTGTCACTGACTACGTGAATGGGTAGCCCGAAACGTGCAAAAAGATCATGAATAACCCTGATGGTTGCCGGAGCTGTAATCGTGCGCATGGGAACTATTTTAGCCATTTGGAGTAAGCGTCAATAACAACTAGAAAATGTATTCCATTCACGGATCCGGCAAAGTCAATATGTATCCTCTCCCATGGCGCTTGTGGGAATGCCCATGGGTGGCACTGAGATGGGGGTGCATTGCGTATGGCGTTGCACGGTCCACAACTCTTTGTTAGGTCTTCAATGTCTTTATCTATTCCTGGCCACCATATGTGGCCAAGAGCAAGCTCCTTCATTTTCACAATTCCTAAGTGACACTCATGCAGCTCATGCACTCATGTGCGTGTTTTCAGTGCGCTCGAAATGTCAACGCGATGACCTCGGATGATACATCCCTCGTTGAGAGATAGTTCGGATGCATATGTCTGGAACGACTTCACATTGTCGCTCGAAGTCGTGCGAGGGAATCCGTTCAGCACATAGTCGTGTATCTTGGGAAGTAAGGGGTCAGCCTCCGTGTGCTCTCTTACGTCATCTGCTGTGACGTGAAGACGATCCATTTGTTCCATTTGGTATGTGTCGGCGAGGTCAAAA
Source organism: Nematostella vectensis (assembly GCF_932526225.1). Taxonomy (NCBI): domain Eukaryota; kingdom Metazoa; phylum Cnidaria; class Anthozoa; order Actiniaria; family Edwardsiidae; genus Nematostella; species Nematostella vectensis. The sequence continues at coordinate 8,425,898 of NC_064046.1, read as the reverse complement.
TGCCATCCTTGGGAGCCTTGCGCTGAGGGAGGCGAGAAAGAGCATCTGCGGTGGAGTGGTCACTAGATGGCCTGTATTGGATATCATACGAGTAAGCCGATAACTTGGTGGCCCATCTTTGCATGCGCATGGCTGCTATTGGAGGGATTCCTCTTTTGGGGCCCAGTATGGCCATGAGCGGCTGGCGGTCCGCTCTGATGGTGAAGTTGCGACCGTAGAGGTAGATATGGAATCTGGTAACGCCAAATTATGGAGAGGGATTCTTTGTCTAGCTGTGCGTAGTTCTTCTCGCTGCTGCTCATTGTTCGCGAGGCAAACGCGACGGGACGCTCTGATCCATCGGGGAAATGGTGCGAGAGAACGGCGCACAGGCCGTATGCCGACGTATTACAGTCGAGTATGATTAGAAGATATGGGTTGTAGGGTATCAGCACGTTGTCAACTGTGATAATTGATTTGACATTGGTGAAAGCTTTCTGGCATTCAGCACTCCAGTACCACTTGGTGTCCTTCTTCAGCAGTTGATGAAACGGGTGTAAGACCTCTGATAGGTTGGGTAGGAACTTCTGGTAGCACTTTATCAGGCCTAGGAACGCCACTGAGCTGGGTCACATCCTGAGGTGATGGTGCCGTCTTGATGGCTTCTACCTTGTCACTCGTGGGATGGATTCCGCCTTTGTCGATGACGTGGCCGAGGAATTTCAGCGATGGCTGCATAAATTCGCACTTCTCTCGTTGTGCTGTGAGACCGTTTGGGTGTAGGCGTCGCAAAACATCTTCCAGGTTTGTAAGGTGTTCTTCGCTGTCTCTTCCTGTCACTAGGATGTCGTCTTGGTTACACAGTACTTGTGGAAGGTCCTTGAAAATTCTGTCCATCTGTCGCTGAAAAATCGCCGCTGAGGACGATACGCCAAATGGGAGGCGATTGTAGGCGTACATTTCTTTGTGAGTGGTCATGGTTGTGAACTGTTTAGAGGAGTCGTCGAGTGGTATCTGGGAGTATGCTTTGGTAAGGTCTAACTTAGAAAACAAAGATCCACCGTTCATCTTTTCTTGCAGATCATCTAGGGTTGGAAGGGGATCGGCCACTAGCTCAGGGTTTAACGTGACCTTGAAATACCCGCATAGGCATATACCACCAGATTTTTTTACCACCGGGACAACAGTTGTTGCCCATTCGCTGGGAACAGGAGAGATTATTCCCTGTTTTTATAAGATTTCTAGTTCTGTTTCCACGTGGTGCCGGATGGCAAAAGGGACTGTGTGGTGTTTTTGGTGTACTGCAGTTGCCCCATCACGGACGTGTAGCTGCGCGGCATATCCCTTGAGACAGCCTAGTTCGTCGCTCAAAAAATCTCGGTACTTCTCCGTGAGGTCTGACAGCGTAGTGTTCTTGTCTTGAACCAGCTTGATTGATGGCCAGTCGACTTTGAATAGGCGCAGCCAAGAGCGACCAAAGAGTGCAACTCTAGGTCCGTCCACGACATACATCTCTGCCTCATAGCGTTGGTCGTTATAACTAATGCTCGCGCTGACCAAACCCATAGGGACTATTATCCCATTACCATACGTGCGAAGCTTTACTTCAGATGGTTTGGTGCTTGCATGTACTCTCGTAAACATTGCGCGGGATGATTGACACTGATGAGCCCGTGTCCAGTTCCATGCTAACCGGGGACCCTTCAATGTTGAATTGTTCTAGAATAGGGGGACTGGCTGTACCACATTTGAAAATGTGCAAGCATTGGATCTCATCTTTCTTCCCCCCTAAAATTTCCTGCTCTACGCAGTGGGTGGCTTTGGTCTTGCTTAGGGTGTCCTTTTTGTGATTAGCACTGGACATGCAGATATCAGAAATATGCTCGCGCTTGTTGCATATGCATAGGGTTAAATCGCGCTCGCCACAGCAATTTCTTCGAAATGGATATATTTGCTAAACCACAAACAAATCGATCGCGGAGGGGAGAAATTCCCCAAAGTTACAATATTCAATCATTTGCCTCAAGGTGGCCACAAATGCGTTGATATCTTCGCCAAGCGCTTGATTTCTTTAGTGGAATTTGTGACTCTCTGCAATTTCGAGCCAGGGTGGTGATAAATGACCCTCAAGAATTTCTATGATCTCTTGGTATATTTTTTCCTTGGGTTTTTTGGTTGAAGTCAGACTTCGTAACAGATTGTAGGTCTTAGGCCCGATTAAACTAAGTAGCGATGCTTTCTTTTTGCTTTCATTTATCTTGTTAGCATCAAAGAATAGCTCTTACCGTTCAACGTAACAAGTGAACGTTTCTGTGGCTTCGTCAAACGGCTGCATGTTATCTATCGTATGACTGGCAGCCATCTTGAATTCCGTTAGATTTGATCGAAGAGTAAATGCAGAATTTGCAGTGTTTACTTACGATCCTTTGGTCGTTGAGTCCTTCACCAGCTCGTCGCCAGTTGCTAGATACCAAGGAAGGTGTAAACGGGTATTTATTGGGCATTTAATAAACGAGTTTGCTCATACAGTTGGAATTGACTCTGGGGAGCTAGGTAACCGCGCTCACACACAGGGTACCCACATTTGTAACGCAACATATATGACATCATCATCATCATCATCATCATTATCGTCGTCGTCGTCGTCATCATCATCATCATCATTATTATCATCAACATCTTCGGTAAGTTATTCCCTTCGTTTTACTTAAGTGGACCTCCAAAAGAAAAATAACGCGTGACGCTCTTTAATTAGAAATAATACATACATATTTTATAAACGGCGACAGTGGATCGTCCTCCAACGCATAGTGTGTCTTCCTCGGAACAAATTGTACTGTTTTCATGGGTCGAGAAACACTCCACAAGGGAAGTATTGTGTACATTCTCTGTAAACCCAAGGGCAGGCCCGGCATAACAGGCATCTATGAATTGATAGGAGATCGTCACATACTGCCTAGTATGTGAACAACTAAATTGCTGTCATTCCAGTACTGATAATTTTTTTTAATGATAAACGGGTTTCCTTATTTGCTAACTCCAGTCCGGGAAACTTAGCATATAGCGCCTTTGCAAAGACTTAGAAAACCGTCCTTGACAACGAGGTGCCCTTGGCTGATGGGAGACTAGTCCATTCCTCCGGGTGGGAACTCCATATTAAAGTAGACGGGAGGTGATTGTCTTTTCTTTTAGGGTATAAAATTCTACAACTGCTATCTATCCCTAAGTAGACCAGTCAATCTATGTCAAAAAAGGGGCCAACATCGGACTAATTGCAACACAAGGTTTTTTACGGTTTCTTGAACTAAAGGTATATAACATACTAAAAGTCTAAAAACATTGGAGCAGGCAAAAACCCCGAAAACGGGATCGAATTTTCAAATACAAGGCTCGTATGAAAAACCACAAGGCTCCCAAATCATGGAAATCACGAGAGAAATACATCCTTTTGAAAAAAGAAATTTATACCACTATAGGTTACTAGAGATATATATTTCTACACGATTAGGATAAAAAATCAACGTTATTTAAAGTAGTTCAGTTATTTTATCAATTCCCTATTTGCTTGGTGTGATTTAAAGACACTACAGGAAATAGATGTTGAAGGCCAACAAATTCATACCCTAGGAAAATATATTAAGAAAGTACTATATAAAAGTTATGCAACATTTTGGGAAACCCAGGCATAGTTAAATCAAAATAGTGGAAAGCTACGCACTTATTGCAAGATCAAGACAAATTTTAAACTAGAAAAATATTTCTCAGAAGCTAATGTTAGACGCCGACAATCTATGGCTAGATTGCGTGTCTCGGCACACAAACTAGCAATTGAATAAGGTTGAAAAAAATAAGGTTGAAAAAAATAAGGTTGGGGGTGAGTACCACACCTTAATGGAATGCGACTATGTCAATGATATTCGCCGAATATTTTTAATGACCTATTTGCAATCAATAACTCTTTCAAACTGTTAAGGCCAAAAGACCTTTTTAATGTTGGAAGTTTTTAGAATGTTTATTAACCTGTTACAGGTTCTTAAACTCTAGGTTCTTATTCGTGGGTTCAGGTTAAATCCATGGAATACGTGATTTTGATTGAGGGGGAATTATAACACGACGACCCTTTGCATTGGCCGTAGGGCGAACACGCTAGATTGTTCATGCGGCAGGAGCACTAAACGTGCTGCAGTCCTGGAGTTCTTTCAAGATCTGTTAAGGGTTCACCCTGTCGTTGACCAACATCTAGGCTCAGACTTCAGACCGCCTTTCTATCGCCTTTGGTTGACTTGATAGAATACTGGGATTTGGAACTGTGGAACATGGCTGCTTCTGAAGTTGGGGATAGATTTTGTTGCTCTCTTAATAGCTCTACCTTGTTAACAGCTGCCTGTGCGCGGATGTAGGGTGAGGAGACAAGCTTCTTGAACGACGCCCCCTTTCCTACCCGTATTCATGGAAAGTGGTATCACAACCAAGAAGCGCAAAAAATAAAACGAGAAATATAAAAAAACATTAAAACCTATCCCTAGCAGCTCATTTATGGCCGTCATTCCCCACTTCTTCATGTAGATTTGGATTTCGGCTCAATTAGATGTCATGCTTCCATATGGAATTATCGTCACCAAGAGGAACGGTGATGCTAATCGTGTGGACGATTTTACCGCAGTTTTCCACATAAGCGTATCTTCGATTCGTCATAAGCTCCGTGTTCATTGTGCCACAACCGCTTACCCTCGGGTACTTGCTCAACATTTTAATAAAATTTTGCTTGTTTGTTTGTTTTTTTTTTTTTTTTGCCAGAAAAACCCTCTTTCTTTCTTCGGAGGCTCCGATTTTACCTGACCTTTTTTTCCTGTCTTGACCTCTGTTAAGAAGCCATCGGCACATTAGCAGGAGTTTAACCTTCGTAAAATAATGTGTCGACTTCCTTGGGCCAGGGTATTCAGTGTAGAAGAGAACCTCCATCCAATACATACTGCAGCTCGGTAGATGGTGTTTTGGTATCCATCCAATGTGGACAAAATGACCTCGGCCAAAACAGGCTTCTGCACCACTGCCGATTGCGTGGTTCTTCTATCTGTTTACAAGGTCTCTTCTTGGTCGCTTTAGCGGTATCAGCATTAACCCTATTCAGACCGGAGGGGGGGGGGCTTTTGAGGCCCCCAGCACCTTTGATCTGTAATAATTTTTGAAATAGTAGGGCTAGAGCATTGAAATCTGATGACTTTTCCTAAAATTTATCTGGGATCCCTTTTGTCTAAACAAAATTTTTATATGTGTACCCTGGTAACCATAGCAACCAAGTTTTGAGACATAGGTTTAATGGAAATTAGACACGCTTTAAGTCGTTAAGATCAACTATTAATACGACGTGCTCAACGTAAATCCATGTCATATAAACGTTTTATACCAAGTTATAAAAAAACACTATAAAAATTTACATCTCTATTTTAGGGGGGGACGGGTGGTGGGTTTTTTGTCAATTTTTGTCCTTCTCGAAATAGTGCTTATAGAAATAGCAAAAAACATTCATATCCACCTGAAATCATAAATAAAACTTGATACGAAGATTAAATATTGTCAAAAAGCTTCAGATTTTGGCACCCAGTTTTTATTGATTAAAATAAATAATTTTCATTAAAACCAAGATGGCGAATTCAAGATGGCAGATCCATTATGGCGTATGCTGATGTCACATAATTAGCTAAAAATCGCTGTTTTTTAAGCTAACACATTCATTTGGCAAAATCCTTTTTATATTCCTCTATTTTAAATAAAAATTAGAAAAAAAAACATTTTTGGGAAAGATATTTAAATTATTACTATAACCCATTGACTCCTGGCTTTTTTGAGCTGAATTTACAAAAAACAGACTGAAAACAGATACCTCCCCCCCTGTTCTGAGTTTTATACAACCCGTCAAAGTCAAACACAGCTGCACCTAGTCAGCGGTATCCAAGCTTACCAACAGTGCTTTGCGGTCCCCACTTTTAATTCCTCGTCGTTGTGCTGAAGCCAGCACAAGTTGATGGTTGCTTGTATTTTTCATCAAAAATACAGCTATGAGCATATTAGGAGAGTATCTCAGGACATCCTGAAGTCTACTGAGGCATAATTGAGTGCTTTGCTTATGGATATTTGCAAGTAAAGGTGAATTCATGATGATTTTTTCTTGTTTGGCTTTGCCTGGAAGAGAAAATAATTTTCTAATGAATCACCACAGCTCTCCTAAATGCTGTCTTTTCTGAAACCAAATTGATTCCAAAATTGTTTACACTGCTATTCTGGGTCTGTATGACCTGGAATTGATTTGTTTGGCTTCGGGGTGAAAAGACTTATAAAAAAAACCATCTGACTTTGGGGAGAGAAGTGTTGGCTGGCCCTCCCCTCGTGAATTTTCCCCTGGATCTCCCAGAATGCTTTGCAATACGTAAAGCCATCTTCGTGGTTGTACAAGCCTTCAAGGAGTGGACATTGTGTTTTGAGGCCATGGAAATGTGCCTGGAAGATCAGAATAAAGGTATCTATTTGTGTCTTGAGCTGTGTTTGCTGATCTCTCTCCCTTGTGTGGTATTTTGAGCGTTTTATTGAGAGGGGTGATTCTGCTTTTCTCTCCTTGTTCGATTTGAGATTTGTCAAAGAACCTGTGCTATTATTTGGCTTAAGAGTAGATGCCAACACCTTGGTTGGATGCATATCTGCAAGACCATTTATCCCTTAGACTGATGCCTGAGTATCTTCATCTTGTTGTGTTTATTTTGCATTTATGAATTTTTTGGGTTGTGGGTACTTCCCAAAGCCGGTACAGGCCGGTTGAGGGGTCAATGTGATAATTAAACTAGGTCAGAAACGAAAACTTTATTTTGCTAAAACATAAGTCTAGAGGTTAAGTAGCAAGCCTGAATAAAAAAGGCGCTTCATTTTTGTTCGTTTTTGGATTTTTTTTAAATTTTCGTCGAAAGAAAATGTCTCGCAGACTGGGGACGAATTTGGACCGTTGGGAGGCCATTGGTGACTTCACAACCATGTTACGGCGCAAAATTTTAGTGTTAAATCATACAGGAGATCCGAAATCAAAGCCCCAGAACTCAGTCGAATAATGGCGTCGTCGATCGAAAGTACCAGGCCATGAGGCTTAGACCTCACAGACCCCAGTGACAATCAAGAGTTCAACAGAAGAAGACAACAAGGAGTTTGAGATGGTTTTTGAGAAGGTGGATGCGAGTTTCCGTCATATCACTATCAGAGCGCATGGCGAACCGATCGTTGAAGGCTCATCTTAGTGAAAGGGAGACACAGCCAAAGTTTTTATAACACTATGAAACACTGTGAAAATACACAAATGTGAATTCAGTCTTCTATGGTGAACTCCAGCCGTAAGGCAGTTGATTCTGAACTTGTAAAAGGCGAAAGCATTAAAAAAAAACCTTGACATTACAGAACTACGATTTCCGAATGGAATTGGAAGTGTTGTTTTCAACGCTGAATGGGAAACTGAAAGACGATGACTCAACTTTAGAGGTACTTGTCGATGAAGTAGCATAGGTTGATAAATATGGACTCGCATGAATCTAGCATGGAGAAGTGGGATTGGGGTAAATAAAAATGTTTTTTATTTATCGGTAGATGGCTTTCGTTCATTTTGTTCGCTGTAGAGATTGTCAAAACAATTCGTTCATTCGAATTTGCCTGTTCTGTTCCCTGTATTTCCTATGTCATTTCAAATTTCATTCTTCAATTTTTGTCATTTTCTCGATATTATTATAAAAGTAATAAAATAACTAGTACAACTCTTTAGATTCCGATTCCAGACATTGGATATTTGATCCTTTCTTGTTGATCTCATTGGATTTTGTTGTTGAACTATTCATTGCCTCGATCGGAGAAAGTCGAAGTCAGATGAAAATAAACTATCAGTGAAATCCTAACAGATAGAAATCCGAGGTGGCGTTATAATAACTATCGGTGTGAGTGCTGTGGACAAATACAATGTTGTCATGTGTATTGCATTTCGATAAAACTGTTTTAAAAGATTGTGCTTTTATTACCATGCTGTGAAGAATTTGTTTGGTAAATCTGACCGCGTAAATCTTTTGAGGCTTCATCTTTGCGTTTTGTATTTTTGAACAAAAGAAATGTATCAATGAAAAAGAAATGACAACTAAAGCCAGGCTGATTCTGTTTTATTACATTCTTTAACTTATATTTAAATAACATCTATAGTACCAAAAACAACTCAACCTCAAAACTTGCTGTGAATCGCACAGTCTGTCACAGCGTAATTGTCGTAAATATGCATTGTATACTTAGTACATGCGGTGTCCCTTGCGAGCTTTTTCCGTTATTTTCTCTTTTCTTTCCCGATGCAGTGTAGGAAGAGGTAAAGGAAGAGGTCCCGTCTTTAAACTCCTTTTGAATTTCGGGGCCTTAGCATCAGGGAGATTCAGGTTTGATCGCTTGAATCATTCATCGGCGAAATGGCTCGAACAAAGAGCGGCTTCCGATGGAGAACTCCTTTCGCTTAGTCCCGACGAATCGGGCCCATTTTATCCTAATTTCCGGGTCTTTTGGAGATGCATGTATTGACCCATGTGTTGTATAGTGGTTGTTGGAGCAGCCCATGGCTGCGCAAGTACTGCCCGGCTTTTTTGACGAGTTTGCCGTCATTTTAAAACGAAGTTGCTATCGTTTTAAAACAATTTTGAGAAGCTGTACCAAGGTTGTGACGTCATAAGCCCGGCTATGACCGAGCAAAACGCGGGACAGTTTGCAATGTCAAAACAACAACTTCGCGCGTGTTTTGTAAAAAAGTAAAAAACCTTGGACGAGCTTTTTTTAGGTAACTGTCTACCTTTAAGCATCAATAAGTGGGAAAAACAAGTTATTCTACAGTTCAGTCTTTCTTTAAGAGTCCAGTTGCAAACTTATACTATATTAAAGGTACCAAGCCAATCAATGACGTCACAGGTGTCATATATTGTTGTCATAGAAACAGTGTCACTAATAGTATATGTCTACTGCAAGATAATAAGATTATCGAAAAAAGACATAGAGAAATACACATCTAAAAAACAGAAATATTGCCCGTTTCTGCTCACTTAAGTGACGTCACAAAGACATTTTTTAAGAATATCGGTCACTATTTGAATACGAACTGATTATGATAACTTATTTTAATTTCGGATGTTCTATGCAAAGGTTTCGAAAGATAGGCTATTTATAACCATATGTCCTTAAATGACGTCATAATGACATCGTATTGTGTTGCTATGGCAACACAATATATAATTTTGTTCCTCTTTGTCAGATAATGATTCTTTGAAAATTAGGTTATAACTGCTCCAATGGTTTAAAAGTTACGGATGGGGGGCCGAAAGACCCCCCCTCCCCCACGTCAGAAGAAGCCCCAAAAAGCCAGGTCGCGCTGTCGGCTTAGACACGCGTGCAGGTGTTGAGGGGTAGAGTCTTGCAAAAAAGGAGATCTTTCCGCAAGAACTTTCAGAAACGTCTTAAAGGGTTGAATGTCTACAAGCATCGTACCAATGTTTTTACAAGATAAGCCCCTAATCCGTCTGATATCACTGTGGTCCTGCATTTAATTAAAATCACACTTAATTACAATTGAAAGCAGGGTTGCAAAAAGATAACAATAAACTTGAGATCGACGCCATTAAAATCAAACAATCTCAAATTAATGATACAAATTACATGATGTGCATGATTCTCTTTCTAAATACCCGTAAAGATAGCTAGTAGAAACCTGGTAGATAGCTAGTAGAATGATAGAAGAAAGGAAGATAGCTAGTAGAAGCCTGTGGATTTTGCCAAAAATAGATAGGCTATATCAGATGACATTGATTTTTACCCAGACCGTGTAGAAATATGTATTTCTTATCATTTTTAGTGACATAAATTTGATTTTTTCCAAAGTAGGTATATTTTTCGCGATTTTCATGATTTGGGATATCTGTGGTTTTTCATACAAGCCTTGTATGGGTCAGTACGCAGCTCTTACAAGCTGCAATTTGATTGAGCAAATGAACAATACCCGCACCTCGACACAAAGAACGAGAAGAATAGAGACAAAAGAAATCCTTTGTAGAGCAAAGATAATAGGAGACAAAGCAGCTGCGTACTTACTCCTTCTATGCGGTTTTCCGGGGTGTTTGCGTGCTTCGATATTTTAAGACTTTCAAGTATGTTATAAAAGGAGACTTAAGAGTGACCGTCTCAGACCAAGAAAATTTTTTTTCAGAACAAAAATACCATCTTTTGCCAGGAGATAGCCCTTGATGACCTTAGTATTCTGTAAAAGTTTGAAACAAATCGGATAAATATTTTTGGCTTGAGAGGGGAAAATGTATTTTTCAAATATAATTAGCGATTTTTCGGTATTTTTCGACTTGAACAGAAAATGTCTAAAAAAACAAAATTAGGCCGGGCAGCAAAATACAAACGTGAATCATAAAAAAATAGATAATCTTTCATATTTGGATTAGGTCGTTGGTAGTTTTAGTATTTTTCTTAATTTTTAACAGATTTTTCAATTATTTTCTCTTTTTCGCACTCCGTAAATAAGCCCGGAAAACGACTACTATATAATTCGAGGTGGATTGAATGGTTGACCTAGCGTTATCGAGTGCTCTTTTGAACTTCTACGGTTAAATACGCCTTCTAAGATGCTATTTAGAGTCTACCAGGACCATGTTTCGCATTTAATTGGGCTTGTTTTGGGTGCAAAGGTATGTGCTCTTACGACAGCCATTGTCTTGCAATTTTTGAAATATAGGCGCTCAATGGGGGCTGTTAATCGCCTCATCAAAACTCGTGTTTTTAATTGCCACAAAATTTTATTTGATATATTGGAAGTACAATAGCGCTTTACACCTAGAGTGAAAAGAATTTTGAAATCCCACGTCCCATGGAAGATATAGGCCTCGTTTTCCGGGCTTATTTACGGAGTGCGAAAAACTTAATATAAAATAAAAGTTAAAATAAGGTAAAATACTAAACCTACCAATGACCTAATTCAAATACGTATGATTATCTAGTTTCTATGAATCAAGTTTGTTTTTTGCTGCCCGGCTTAATTTTGGTTTTTTTTTTAGACTTTTTCTGTTCAAGTAAAAAAATACCGAAAAATCGCTAATAATATTCGAAAAATACTTTTTCCCCTCTCAAGCCAAAAATATTTATCCGATTCGTTTCAAATTTTAACAGAATACTAAGGTCATCAAGGGCTATCTTCTGGCAAAAGATGGTATTTTTGTTCTGAACAAAAATTTTCTTGGTCTGAGACGGTCACTATTAAATAATACAAAAACTTTAAAAAACCTTGTGTTGCAATTAGTCCGATCACTGGACTATAGGGGTGTGTTCAACAATTTTTCCGATTCTATCTGTCCTTTAGTGGTTGTCACATTAATAGATAATCCTATCCAATTACAACCGGGCTCAAATGATCTCACAATATGGATGTGCTCGGTGGCAGTGTCTTAAGGACCGCAACAATATTCTCGAAAACTGAAATTGTTTTTACAGAATATCTCTCGATCTATCTCACAAAAAATCTCTCAGTGTAAGAAATTGGTAAGAATTACTGTTGTCCACGCCCAAAGTGCTATCCCTTGGGGTTAAAATTGATTTTGCTGACGCTCACCCCCATTTGTATTTATGGGATCTACCCCCCGGGGCTAGTTTGAGTACCGTCGCGGTTAAACAAGCCTTTCTGTTTTAAAATGGCGATCAGCTGTGCGCATGAGCACAAAGCCTAAGCGCCGTAGGCTTCCTTATCAACCGGATGTTCTTCGAGCGGGATTTGACTGTACAACTACAAAGGCTGTGCCTCTAACCCCCCCCCCCCCCCCCACACACACACACACACACACTTACAAGGATTCTGCAGGGCAAAGTACGAGTAGCCAATCGTGTTGCTTTCTCCCGCGCAGGAACACGCGAAACCCGGCTGAGACTTGCGCCAGTCCTCAAAAGTCAGGTTTTCCAGAGGGGGCATGGACACATTCGGCAGCCACTCGTAGTCATGGCTCATTACTTGTGGGGCGTTGATATCATAACAACCGAGGAATCGGAAGACAATATCGCAGTAATGTTCTGCCAAGTAAATTCTGTCATATAACTAGTTCGAGCTCTAGAACACTCCAATTTCCCATTAAATTGAGCTCAGTTCGATTTTCCTTCAAGTAAGACAGTAGAAGAAGAAGTAAGTTTTTGGTCATTGTTAAACGAAAAACTCATCGATCTTCCCGCTATCTTGGCAGGGGCGTAGCCAGGGGGGGCGACCCAGGGGGCCCGGCCCCGCCCTTCTAGCAGCAAAAAATACAGTAAATGCATGATACATCATCTAAAATACAGGATAAAATGCCTTTAAAGGACCTTTTGAACCCCCTCCTGTTAAAAATCCTGGCTACGCCGCTGCTTGGATTCCTCCGACCACATTTTACCCGGCTCGCTAATCTAAAATTGAAGTCTTGTGCAACTTTGATTCTTGGAAAATAGGTTGTAGTGCTCGGACCAATGTAACTATGTGTGGTAGCCTATTAAACATTTGTTTTGCTTATTTATTTGGTATTGGTACCCATGTGACAAAACGGGTTATAGCCTACGTGTAGGAGATATTTATTCAGCGAGAAAACCAGGAGTCTACCATTTTGGACACAGACGAGCAGGACGAGGGGCACGCGTCCGTATTTTCCAAATTGACGGCCAAATAACGAACTCCGGAATTTCTCGCTAAATTTAAACTCCCCCGCATACAGGAAGGATAAACGGGTTACGATACATAGCTTCTCCGATGCAACCGATCATTTGCTCATAGCTGTTCCCTCTGGCTTATAGTTGCGCTTGTTTTTGTTGTAGAAACCACCAATATATTTTATCTAATTTCTTTGGAGATACCGACATGCATTTGCGTTTTTTTTTTCAGTTCTTGCGTCCTCAATTTTAATTTATTTGGTCAATTTAAACATCATTTGCAGCGTAAAGAAATACTCTAGTTGAAATATCAGAATTTTTCTAGAATGTCGCTTCACTTAAAAGAAAAGTTTGTATATCTGACCCACATGCCGCAAATGGAGTAAGCGATAAGAAACCAAACCTAAAAGAAATTTAGCTAACCACGAAATTTAATTCTATCGGGTGAACAAAAAAGTATTTGATTTTGCGTATTAAACATTTGGAAGACTGCGTGCCACGTTATTGCGAGGAATCTTTATTGGGCTAATACAGTAAAAGTGAATGGACTAAATCGACTTGAAGCCATATATAGTAACAAATCCTCCTAATTTAAAAACAATATTGCTTTTATGATAGAATCATATATGTAGGTAGAATCATTGAAACTATGTGTGGTAGCCTAATAAACATTCGTTTGTTTTGCTTATATTTAATACCGATGTTGCAAAACGGGTTATAGCCTACGTGTAGGCGTTGGAGATATTTATTCAGCGAGAAAACCCGGAGTCTACCATTTTGGACACAGAGGAGCGGGACGAGCGGCACGCGTCCGTATTTTCCAAATTGGCGGCCAAATAACGAACTCCGGGGTTTCTCGCTGAATTAAAACTCCCACGCCTACAGGAAGGATAAACGGGTTACGATACATAGCTTCTCCGATGCAACCTTATCTCAAATAGACAGTGTTTTATTTATTTCCTTTTTAAACACCTTGCCCAATCCTCTTCAAATCTAATGGCCGTGTCCACACATTTGACTAGCTCTCAAGGAAGAATAAAAAAAAACTAGCTGGTTCACGATCTACAAGATCCACCTGGCGTAGAACCCCCATTTACTATTATCCTCTCGAGTTACGATTGGTTCAAACGGTTTGACAGGCAGTTGAAACTGCTTGATGGGTGCCAATGATCAATCTCTGATCATTTGCTCATAGCTGTTCCCTCTGGCTTATAGTTGCACTTGTTTTTGTTGTAGAGACCACCAATATATTTTATCTAATTTCTTTGGAGATACCGACATGCATTTGCTTTTTTTTTTCAATTCTTGCGTCCTCAATTTCAATTTATTTACTCCAGTTGAAATATAAAAATTTTTCTAGAATGTCGCTTTACTTAAAAGAAATGTTTGTATATTTGGCCCCTATGCCGCAAATCGAGTTAGCGATTAAAACCCAACCTAAAAGAACTTTAGCTAACCACGAATGTAAATTCTATCGGGTGAACAAAAAGTTATTGGATTATGCATATTAAACATTGTGCGTACATGTGCGGGCCATGTTATCATGAGGAATCTTTATTGGGCTATTGCGGTTATAGTGTATGAACTAAATCGACTTGAAGCCATATATTGTAACAAATCCTCCTAATTTAAAAACAATATTGGTTTTATGATAGAATCATAAATTTAGGTACTGTAGAATCATAAACAAGGCGAGACCACGAAAACAGACGGGGGGCTAAGAGACCCCCTAGCGTGATTCGTTACGAGTAAAAGGGAATTTCAATAAATGATGCCCGTTGGCTAAACATCAATGTAAATGCGGAAAATTGAATGGAAAAATAAAAATGATGGATATACGAAGATAACTTTTACACATATTATATGTATTTTTCTATTTGAGTTATCGCTATCGGCATACAAATTATGGAAATTCAGAAAAGTTAAGATCAGTGATAAATACAACGCCCTAATATAGTCACGTAGTATAAAAAATAACATGCTTTTTTGTTTATTTTTTGTGCCCTTATCACTAAAGTAAGGATTTTAAGAAAACCCTTCAAAATGATTTCACCCTGATTTTATCATTTATAAAGCTTTTTTTTCAATGTTTGTATTGAATATTATCTATTATAATGTGTTGAAACAAAAATGCACCATACAAGAACAGGAAACGAAAATTAATAGTTTCGTCAAAACTAAGCCCCTCAAAAAAGAAAAAGAAAACAAGAACAGCGGGATCGGATTGTTGTGTCTCTTGTATTCGTGTTACCCGGAACCATTCTAATTTTTATTTTTGAGTTACAGGTACTCTAGCATTTAATGGCAAGTTTAATTGTCTGCTTCGTGGGAGATGAGCCTGTTTTTATGGCATTAGATGCTCTGTAAATACGGGACATATCCCCACAGGAAAAAAATTAGCAAACTCTATAAGAAGCCGTCTGACATTTTGACTTTACTTGTTGAGAAATAAATCTTATGATTTGGTAAAATGGTAAAACGTATAGCCAAAAGAAGGTCTAAACCATAATTACCAAAATGACCCACCCACAATTTTGTTATATTTTGTGAATGATTAATATCCACAGATTGCTCCTGTATTAGAAAAATGGAAATTTAAAAAAGTAATTTAGAAATCATGTTTGCTCATGGGCATTTCATTATTTAAATAATTGTACCTTCGCAATTTTTTCGTCCTTGGTCAATTTCTGAAGCGGTAATCTGAAGGGGAAAACATATTACATGCCTATTTATTTTAAAAAAAGAAGACAAGATTTCGAAAATGTAGATTCTGTTTTGATTACTTTTAAACTTATAGTAAAAAAAACAATAGATGAAAAACAAATACAAAAGTGCTTACCGTTAAAAAACAGCTTAACAAAAAGGCACATACAGCTTTCATGATCCTTGTAAAGTCAGCTTCAAATGCGAGCGTCTTTTACTGCCGGCAGCGACTTCTCGCACCTTTTTCTTGTTATCTTCACGGCTGTGTGATACTCATGAGAATAAGTTTTCAATTAACGCTCTACGCCAGTTTGTCTCCACTAGAAAAGTCCACAGGCAGCAGGTGGCGAACATGCGAAAGACATCCGTCCCTTCCGGTAGTCATGACCAAAGTGTACCGTAACTTTGCGAGATTCTCGATAAATATAAACAATTAGCAAGAAGTGTTTTCCGCTTTGAGTTTCCATTAACCTTTCGAGTTGATGGATTCTGTTCCAGGTTTTCGTAGAAGCTTTTTCCGATTGGCTATTGAATTATAAATTGGAGAGTCATTCTTGAATATAGAATCTCATTTGTCTTGATGGCTATTTGTCATGTCAAATAGATATCTATTAAAAATTCTCAGTTACAACTAACTTCTTAACTAAATGAGATGTAGGCGCTTTCAAGAGATCCAAGTTTAAGTAGAATGGCACTTTTTGATTGATTAACTGTATTCTTTCAAATTGAGAGAAATCTGACCCTTGAGTATGACACGGCAACATTTCATGCTTTGCAGTTGCAGCGATCTGTAGTACAAGGAAAGATGACTTTTTTAGATAACATCCCACGATATACGATTTACGTTTAAAATGCTATAATTCATAAACTCATTATAGATTTACGTTACGATGTGAGTAGACTTTTACAAAGACCTTCCTCTCTCACATGTCGGAGTTCGACTTCTTCGCTCGCCGCCTGCTCGGTTGCAGTGCCTCTATAGCATTGTGTCACTTTGCTTCTGAGAGAGCAACTTGGAGCAAGTCTACGATTTGCTATACAATTTAATATTACGATCGTGAAGTGTTAGCGATCTTCCTAAATTAAAAGCAGCAAAATATCGCCTCAGACATCGCAGGGCCGAAGGAGGGGGTGGGGCATTGCAGGCACGTGCCCCCAAATATTTTCGAAAATTATAGGAAAATGACCAGTAGGGGCGTGTCTGTGCCCTAATGTTTTCTTCATGTTTCTGTATCTTGTCTCCCAATGCTTCGAGGCCTTCTACAGCTCTACATAGTGATGCCCGATTCCAAATTCGCGGAAAACCTCGAGGGTTTGGTAGTTGATAAGAACAAAGAGTCAGTCATCGTCATAACGTCGTCAAGGGATAAGTTTATTTTTACTACATGGGTTAGGTTGGATCTAGAATCCTATAAAACACAAAGCCACGGGCTGCTGGTTGTGCGTATTTTTCTTTTTCGCTCAATAGCCAAGGCGGAAAAATGTTATTTTAACATCTCAGCTCATGGTATCTGTGGTACTTGAATACGACGTTTTACAACGAGGTACGCCTTTCTGAAGTATTTTATAAAGTTTGTTGTCATCATTACCAAGAGCATTACTTTTTCGAGTACGAGAACAAACATTTTTAGCCCTTTTTCTAGTACATACTTAGAGCTTTCTGCAGTTGAACCTCGATAGTGCCAAGTCTTAAAAACATTGAATGTTATATCTTAAGGGAGTCTTCTTTTAATTCAGCTTCATATTTTTAAAGGACAAGAATATTAGGAGGTCAATAATTTATAAGAGACGATAATTATAGCTTCACGAAAAATGAAAAATTGTAATTACATATGAATTAATGGTCATGCATAAGTAAGTATTAAAGGGATTTTAATTAGGGGGGATATTCTAAAACAATACTGCTGGTCGAGTAAGAAAAAAACTAGAAACATCTATCGAGCCTGTCGTTTCACAAACATGCTTGAAAAAAAAACGAAGAAATGCATCAAACAATATTTGAGTCAATTAAACACACCCAAATACTTACGTGTTCGACGCTATGACTCTCGTAATGATGTATGCTGAGATGTCGCGTGAGCACATTTTCTGACGCCATGACTCTCGTAATGATGTCTGCTGAGATGTCACGTGAGAAGTCACGTGAGCACATGTTCTGATGCCATGACTCTCGTAATGTCTGCTGAGATACCACGTGAGATGTCACATGAGTATCACGTGAGATGTCATGTAAACACATGTTCGGTTGCCATGACTTTCGTAATGATTTCTGCTCGAATGTCACCTGAGATATCACGTGAGATGTAACTTGAGCACATGTTCGGATGTCATGACTCTCGTAATGATTTCTTCTGAGATGTCAATATCTTTAAGGAAAAATGGAGATATTCGAGGGTGGGAATCTAGAGACAATAGCGCTGATGTAACATACATCTAGTCGACTGGATGAAAAAAATCAATGTGTGTGTGTGTGTGTGTGTGTGTGTGTGTGTGTGTGTGTGTGTGTGTGTGTGTGTGTGTGGGGAGGGGGGGGGGGGGAATGATGTCTTCAATAATGTCGACCCGTATCAATGTTGATATGTACGTATCAAGAATTACTATAAAAAGTGGTACAAATCTCCATGAGGAGAATTAAAGCTAGCGTCTGGGGGCAGGGAAGGCAATGGCGGGTATCCTTTCTTGTGAAGGGGACAGTAATTGTACCCTAAGAAGCAGATACAGATATTTTATTTCACTTCACCGTATACAAATTTAGTACATTAGTTTGAATGAAAGTAAATGACAAAATCATAGACAACAGTAACCTTCTATTTTTTATTTCTTAATTGAAAGCACCAGAAAACATACTTTGCCGCCGCCTTTGATATTTTCTTCGGAAAGTAGAATATTAGAGAGAAAATGTGCCTTTCCGATTTCTTAGCCAAATCAAATTCCCTCAAAAGAAGCATAATGGAAGCGCATTCACAGGGGGGAGAACGGGGGGAAGGAGGGGTGGGGCAGGATGCATTTCACAACATCAACAACTGTGGCTCGCGCACGCGCACCATGCTCTTGGTTAAATGGCGAGCGATTCTGCTTTTTTACAGGCTCAGCTTTTCTTTAATGTGATAATTTGTACGGCTCTTGCACTGGAACTTTGCTGCAAGGACACGCTTTCAAGAGCAGGTGCTTGTCATAGCTCGCGTCAGGTCTAATGAATTGCCACTTCAGGTAGCTCTCAAAAACACTCCTTTTACACTCACAACTGCAGCAGATAAAATGTCTCGTGTCACATTACGCAATAATGCACTAAGACAGGAGTTCAGTTTTGATTTTATTCTAGAGATGTTACCGATGTCGCACCCCTTTAAATATGACGTATTAGCAAACCTCTCAAACGTCCGGAAGTTGTTGACGAAGGTCTTTTATGCCCGTGCTGTGAGCGTCCGCATTCATACACGATGTATCACCGCTTACTGCATAAACTGCCGCTTAATGTAATACTACAACCCCATCTACTCTAACAATTTTTAGTTGACAACTATATTTGTAGTGAAATAGGGTTTTAGAGCAAGGTAGACTTGCCCCAAGTCGCCCTCTTTGATTTTCCCTGAAAGGAGCGCTCGGTTGAGTATTAAATCGATTAAATTAAAATCAAATAAAGAAAATCGATTTAGATTTTAATTTGCATATTTTTGCCGCGAAAAAGAATGTACAATAAATGCGCGCGCTCGTTTAAAATGACGCTGTTCTTTAGCGCGCGCATGAAAATAACGAAACTTGAAAACGTTTTTGCTTCCAAATCTTTCCAGTCTCTATTTCTTTTCTGTCCAGTCACCAGGAAAGATTGAAAATTCAGTTGTCTTTACACTATTGATGTTAATCAGAAGACACAAGATTTCTGAAAGCAACAAAATAGCGACCATGACGTTTACTGTGGCGTCGGCATCTTTCTCGCGCTCCGATTGGATGTTTATGAGACACGTCTGAACCCGTGGCACAAAGCGGCAATTCTGCTTTCTGGTTATTTTTCTTCTTGATTCCTGAAAATCACCCATTTTGCTGATTTCATATGTTTTTTTTTCAACCAAAACCTGTAATATCTCCGACTTTTTTTCCATTTTTATCTTAGAGCGGGAAGTCCGAGAAAACCCTGCTTTGTAGAAAAAAAGAAAAATATATACCCGACATTTTTATACATTTACACAAAAACAAAATATGAAAAAAATACCCCAGAAAATTCGGTTTACTTTATTTCAAAATAAATAGATATTTGCTTAGTAGTGGTGATATCGGAGAGAGACGGATGAATAAAAGATCACTGACCCTGTATCTGCATGGAAGAGAAAAAGCACCAGAAGATCGGTGTCATCGCCCACGAGTACGGTTGTTTGTTTTGACTTTAGCGGATTCAACAGCTGCCTGTGCGATGAGAAGATCGGCATCAGCTTTTGCCTGGCGAGTCCTGATTTGTCCTTGGCAAATATGTTCACTAAACACGCCTATAAGCCGTTGCTTGTTCTGCGTGTTGGCAAGAAACACGTCTTTCTTCGTTGTGATCTTCATATCCTCAGTGAACGTCACTGTAACGCCAGCCTTACCCGAGTCATCTGAGTCATCTGTTTAGTTGACATGTCGCCCCCGTATCCGTCAAAAACGACGATTGCTTTGCCGTACTTGCTACTAACATAGCGACAATAACGACGACAAATGTCTTTGAAAGTCCGAGTTTCCGGAGAAGACCACGTCACCCTATGTAAGTGCGCTCCGCCGTCTAGGACATACTGTACATCAACGTCATTCGGTGCTTTCTCGGATACTAATTGTGGAGAGAGCTTCGGCCAAAGCGGGCTTGTTAGCTTACCACATCATTAAGGATGAATCAGAGTTGTCGGGTAACTGCTGAGTTCGTATGCAAATACTGACTGGAGGTCTTCCAAAGTGTTATTACCCAGAATGAGGCGCTGCAATAAGAGTTGTGGGTCTATTTCCACTCGCTCGTTGTCGATGTTTACTGCCAGTTTGGACGCAAAAGTAATAGCTTGCGCATTTCGTTTGAAAGTGTAGTCAGTAACAGACCCCCTGTTTATCAATGCCAGGACCTTCTCTCCAACTTTGCTTGCGTTGTTAACGTTTATGGAGCTGTCTGCATGATTGCATGAGCGCTAACGCGATTGATGTACGAGCCGAGATTTTTTTAATCAGGGGGGGGAACATTAAACATTAAATATAGGGGGAACAGCCACGCCCTACTGGTCAATTCCTCATAATTTTTGATAATATAGGGGGGTCACATGCACTTGAAATCACTCGTTTTTCGAAACAAGTAGACTATTTGTTTATCACATTCTATTTCTCAATTTGATATCTTGCCGGTGCTTAGTAACTTTTCTATTTATTGATGGCGTTAACGAGCGAACAGGGAAGCGCTTACCTAAATATTCAAGTAAAGAACAAGATTCGTAAACCAACCTTATTTTCGAAATGAATCAAACTTTTTTTTCTTTATTTATTCATCACGATTGTTCTATATTCAATTTCACTTTCAATCCAGCGTCTCTTGGCCGGCGCTTTTTGCCTTGCTGTCAAACAGCGAAATACCGTCAAAACTTCCCGTATACTTATTTTAAGCTAACATAACTAAAGTCATCAAAACAACTCGAATTCGGTTCATACGTTAAAGCAGCAGAGTATTGCTCGCCGAAATACATTATTTTTATAAGAACTTTCATTAAAAGAACTTTCAGCCTGAGATTTCACCACATTTTAAAAACATGCTAAGAACATCTCGAGGCTCAGACAGCAGAAAAAGATTGCTTTGTTAGTCTGATGCGTTCTAAAATGCAAAATCAAATTGTGTTTAACAATTATATGTTATTGCTGATGTCTCTTGATCTTCAAAGCTGACTCATTAATGCTGTACATGGCAAGGCACATATTATATGTTAGGCCTGATTATTTGATTACAATCTCGTCCTCAGAGTCCTTCTTACTTCTGCACATGCGTCGCCAAACGAAGGGTTCTGGGAAGCTCCACATCGCTGCTGCTAAAATCTTGCAGCATAGTGATCACAGCGCATGCTCGGAAAATGGCCAACTGGGCCTCGGTCAGTCCTCTTGAGCTCCGCTGCAATTTTGCTGACTGACAGGAGTTTTCGATGGCATTTTCTGCATATTTTAGGGTGTAAGACATCTACATCTTCTTCGGAAACGCGTATGTTGCAAATGCTGTTTAGCTTTTCTCTGAGCTCTTCTCTTTTTGCCCTTGCTGTCAAACAGCGAAATACCGTCAAAACTTACCGTAAACTTGTTTAAGCAGCAGCGGCAAACATCTAAATTCCTATTACTAACTTTTATCGGGTAGCCCGTTCAAGAAGTGTTTTAGACATTTGGGGCTTTTTTGTTTTCCATTTTGCTTCTTTAAAACAATGCGAATTTTTTTCGCGGCCTCTTTGCAATATCTTTTCGGGATCGGGACAACTTCGGGAGTATCGGAGGTAATCCGGTACGTTTCTGTTATTGACCAATCAGCGTGCTCCAAAATGTGGAGTTTCCCAGAGCCCTTCGTTTTGCGACGCATGCGCAGAAATAAGAAGGAGTCTGGGGAAGAGATTGATTTGATTTTAGAAATGTAAAATAGGAAATATATTTTCAGTATCGGTTGTTTATCAAATGGAGAATAAATAAAACAAATATCACCATTTTTTTGGTTACGATGCACAAAAATTGGTGATTGGGAGGAGGTCAAGCATTTTATAATGGTGAGAGAAAAAGCTAAAATAAAATAAAGCTTGGACCGTGGACCGTGCATTTCAAACAAATTACATGTATGAAAAAGAGGGGGGGGGGGGTATAAAGCATACCATACAGCACTTGAGTCTTTCTACAGCATATATGTTGTTATTAGCGGAGCTCAATATGTATAGAAATATGGTAAGCTATGCGACTTGGTTTTGTGGTCATCGCGCGGTTACCCTGTGGTGTCACAAATCAGCCAGCCAGCTAGTAATCCAGTCGCGCAATTCTCAGGCCCCTCTCAGTCTTACGCTTTTATGTGTTTTTAGTTAAAAATTCGTATGTTCACAGAAAAAAAGGCAGCTTGAAAATAGTATTTAATGAGAAAACATGCGAATTCAAATGGGCTAAAGTCTTTGAGGAACCGTTTTGTCCGAAGTACGAGCCGATAGTAAAATCTACCCGAGTGTTCGTGAATCCCGTTCCTCGCAGCATCTAAAAAAGGACTAAGAGAGACTCTACACTACCGTTCTATATTCATTCATTCACGTCTATATCTATGTAAGGAGATCCTGAGAAGAAAGGGACTCATTGATGTCTGTTTTTAGCTATAAAAATATTTGACTTGTGTCGACGGACGAGCTCCTTGCTAGCAGAAAGTCGACAACTTCACAGTTTACAACAAAAGCTAACACAACCACAGGCGACAAACAGAAAGCGAAAAAAAAAACACTGCCAAGGTGAGGTTTAGAGGACGATTTGTATTGAGAATATGAACGTTATTTTTCTTTTTTGTTGTACTTTTATAATGCTCGTTTGTTCATGTTTTTTTTCATAAACACCGTACCAGCTTTAGTTTGACGTCAAGATGTCATATCAAAGTCATCTATTCTTGTTTTGATTGGCTAAAATACCATCTTGAATTCCGGTTGGCTTATAATTTTAACTTGCACTTGAATGGTTTTTATTCCACCGAAAATCGCCATGGAAATGTAAAATACGTAATACTTACAAGTTCTATAAATTCAGGCGTATACTCCTCACGGTAAGTAAGAATTGACGACAGAAATATGTAATAGTCTAGTAACTGTATCAATGTCACTTAGCTTGTTGGATTATACATTTGTTTTTAGAGTTTGCTTTGAGAATTCGTGGTCTAAATCAAACAATTTGAGCATAACAACATCCTTTGATATTCTTCGTTCTCTCTATATTTTATTGACTGCGTTGAGATATTTACTTAATAAAGGCTGACAAATATCATCTTGTCATATATTGCTAAAGAAGACCTTTCTTGTCTTTATATTCTGTGTATTTAGTCTTTTCGAAGATACAGCAACCTTTTCAACATTATCATCTTTTCATCGAAAAAAAAAAATGCTTTTATATTGTCTGCATCTTGCATACTTTCCAATGCGTTTATTTATTTTTATTCAAATAGCCTGTGGAAAATTATTAAGGTTATAAACGGTATGATGAAAATATTGTTTTGAAAGAAAAAAATATACTTAACTTTATTGGACTACCTACCAAGGACTACCTGAGGGCCATGATTGATTCTAAAGGCTGGAAGGCATAATAATAGGCAAATGTCTTAAATATAATATAGTAGGGGATTTCTTACTTTTATACAACAGTATAAGAGTAATAGTTTTTTTTAGAGCAAGATACTTGCTATCAATGATAAGTCCGTAAAGAAAATATTTTTTCTATCAACCTAAAGATAATGACGAATGGGGTAATGTTAGGAGAGTGTTGTTGCATTACTTCTATTTTTTTTTTCATCAAAGATATACTCCCATTTCTTTCTTTTTTCTCTCTGCTGACTATTTTTGTCCGCAATTGATATAATTTGCTGTTTCCCCTCTGCACCCTAAATAAATTAAAATAGGTTAGGTTTGAAATAAGACATTTTCATTTAGCACTACTTTCATTTATATCATAGATATTTTTTTTAAGAATTTACTTCTCAAGTCAATTTGTTCTCCTTATCCATTGCATTTAATTTTGTAGTAGCATCAGCATGTGTGGATCCAGGGTTTCTATAAAACAGCAGGCCACCATGCTAAAGGGTGGGTGCACCAATATGTAATGCATGACTGTAATATCCTTGGTGATGGAGTATTATCAGTAAGTGATAGACGAAACTTCCGTATGTATGGCACCTGAAATGTATAACTAAATCATCATATCTTTGGAATGCTGTTTCATCCATTATTTGTTTCTTTGCAAGGGCAAAGCTGGTCAGAATGTAGCTTTGATACAAGTGTACATTAATGAAACTTCTATAAAGGGAAGGTACTTATAAATTATATAAAGATAACAACAAACTTGTGCTTTTTCAATAATAAATTTGTAAAGAAAAAAGTTTTATATCAAACCTAAAGGTAACAGGCAAAGGGAAAAATACTAGGAAAGTGTGCAGTCAAGTTATTTTTGCATTATTGTTATATTTTTTTATAGAGTCACATTTTTTTTAAAATTGAGTCACATTTCTCCCTTTTCCGCTCCCCATTGACTTTTTGTTTATTTGTATATTTATTCCTCTCTATCCCCAACATAGGTCAATGAACATGGTTTGGTTTGAAATTAGAAATCGGAATTAAGCACTTTCAGTAATTTAGGATTTGCCTCCATTGCATTCATTTTTGAGTAGCCTATCGTATAAGTGGATCCAGGGTTTCTAAAAAAAGGCCAAAGGGTGGGTGCACCAATATGTAATGCATGGAGGTATATTTGTGGAGTTTAATTTCAACACATTCTTCTGAATAATCAGTTGCAGTACATGAAAACTACAGTATGTAATCTAAATCTTTAGAATGATAATACATCCTTGATATATTCTCAAAGTCAAAGCTTGTTAGAATGCTGTTTTGATTAAAAAATATAGATAGTGGAGCTTCTAAGAAGGGAAATAAGAATTGACCATTAGACTCTTGAAAAACATTCTCGTCAACAAGAGACAAGACACCTGAATTTTCACAGCCTTTTTCTTACAAGGTTTAGTATTTGTTAACTTTTATACTGCATATTTAATATTATTAAACGAGTGCTTGCTTGATCCATTTGGAGGGGCCAATACAATTTATTATTACAGGCAGTAAAAAATGACATATTATTAATCTCATTTAAAAAAACATTTTAAAGTCACCTAGATCACCTTAAAACTACCCCTATCAGTCAACACAAAAAGGTATTAAATGCTGGCTCCGCCTTTAGGCAGTGCCTAAATCTATATATTATGGATCTCTTTCTTATTATCAAAAGAAATTCTAGTTTAGAAACTCTATTCTTCAGGGGTCATACCCCTAAACTACCCAAAGATTCTCCATATGAAAATTGGAAATAAAAATGGTTCCTTTTTAAGGCAGTGCCTAAATTTATTTATTATATTGTATCTATTGTATGTATGCGGGCCCGCAAGTCAGTTTTATTGAACGATTATTGCTTGGTTGATTAAAACAGTAACTTGCACTTACTCTAAATTCGTCCCAGAGCCCTGGTGATGGTGATGGTGATGGTGATGGTGATGGTGATGGTGATGGTGGTGGTGGTGGTGATGGTGATGGTGCTGATGATGATGATGATGATGATGATGGTGGTGGTAGTGGTGATGGTGTTAAATCCCCTGATTAATATCTAAGGCTCTATGGATATCTTACCAAACTCGATGACATATCGCAATTAAAGCCATAACTCCAAGTAAGAAATCCCTGGCCCCCTATTAACGTCACCCCGGCAACACCAAGCTTAGAAAAGCTTCCACGAGGGACCACACGGCCTTTCGGGACAGTCACACGATCCACCTCACCGACGGTTGCACCAGCCTCCACCCAAACGCTCTATCGAGTGGAATGATTTCTCAAAAATTAATCTTAGATATTGAGAAGATTGAGAAGAGAAGATTGCTCATTTCTCATATTCACTGCCCGATATATGTTGGTGTAATAAAAAGTGATTTCATTCTATTGCTAAGATACAGGAGTCGAAGTCATCTCGCACTTGAGGAGGTTAGGGTCCGGAACCCTCAGACCCCCCTTCAGACACGCAGAACCCTCAGACCCCCCTCCAGACACGCAGAACCCTCAGACTCCCCTCGAGACACGCAAAACCCTCAGAACCCCCCCCCCCCCCCCCAGACACGCAAAACCCTCAGACTCCCCTCCAGACACGCAGAACCCTCAGAACCCCTCCAGACACGCGGAACCCTCAGACCCCCCTTCAGACACGCAAAACCCTCAGACTCCCCTCAAGACACGCAAAACCCTCAGATTCCCCTCCAGACACGCAAAACCCTCAGATTCCCCTCCAGACACGCAAAACCCTCAGATCCCCCTCCAGACACGCAAAACCCTCAGACCCCCCTCAAGACACGCAAAACCCTCAGATCCCCCTCCAGACACGCAAAACCCTCAGATCCCCCTCCAGACACGCAGAACCCTCAGATCCCCCTCCAGACACACAGAACCCTCAGATCCCTCTCAAGACACGCAAAACCCTCAGACCCCCCTTCAGACACGCAAAACCCTCAGACCCCCCTCAAGACACGCAAAACCCTCAGATTCCCCTCCAGACACGCAAAACCCTCAGATCCCCCTCCAGACACACAGAACCCTCAGATCCCTCTCAAGACACGCAAAACCCTCAGACCCCCCTCCAGACACGCAAAACCCTCAGATCCCCCTCCAGACACACAGAACCCTCAGATCCCCCTCCAGACACACAGAACCCTCAGATCCCTCTCAAGACACGCAAAACCCTCAGATCCCCCTCCAGACACGCAAAACCCTCAGATCCCCCTCCAGACACGCAAAACCCTCAGATCCCCCTCCAGACACGCAAAACCCTCAGATCCCCCTCCAGACACGCAAAACCCTCAGACTCCCCTCAAGACACGAAAAACCCTCAGACCCCCCTCCAGACACGCAGAACCCTCAGACTCCCCTCAAGACACGCAGAACCCTCAGACCCCCCTCCAGACACGCAAAACCCTCAGATCCCCCTCCAGACACGCAAAACCCTCAGACTCCCCTCCAGACACGCAGAACCCTCAGACCCCCGTCCAGACACGCAGAACCCTCAGACCCCCCTCGAGACACGCAAAACCCTCAGATCCCCCTCCAGACACGCAAAACCCTCAGACTCCCCTCCAGACACGCAGAACCCTCAGACCCCCTCCAGACACGCAAAACCCTCAGATCCCCCTCCAGACACGCAAAACCCTCAGACTCCCCTCAAGACACGAAAAACCCTCAGACCCCCCTCCAGACACGCAGAACCCTCAGACTCCCCTCAAGACACGCAGAACCCTCAGACCCCCCTCCAGACACGCAAAACCCTCAGATCCCCCTCCAGACACGCAAAACCCTCAGACTCCCCTCCAGACACGCAGAACCCTCAGACCCCCCTCCAGACACGCAGAACCCTCAGACCCCCCTCGAGACACGCAAAACCCTCAGATCCCCCTCCAGACACGCAAAACCCTCAGACTCCCCTCCAGACACGCAGAACCCTCAGACCCCCCTCCAGACACGCAAAACCCTCAGATCCCCCTCCAGACACGCAAAACCCTCAGACTCCCCTCAAGACACGAAAAACCCTCAGACTCCCCTCCAGACACGCTGAACCCTCAGACCCCCCTCCAGACACGCAGATCCCTCAGACTCCCCTCCAGACATGCAGAACCCTCAGATCCCCATCAAGACACGCAGAACCCTCAGACTTCCCTCAAGACACGCAGAACCCTCAGACCCCCTCTAGACACGCAGAACCCTCAGACTTCCCTCAAGACACGCAGAACCCTCAGACTTCCCTCAAGACACGCAGAACCCTCAGACTTCCCTCAAGACACGCAGAACCCTCAGACTCCCCTCAAGACACGCAGAACCCTCAGACTTCCCTCCAGACACGCAAAACCCTCAGACTTCCCTCAAGACACGCAGAACCCTCAGACCCCCCTCCAGACACGCAGAACCCTCAGACTCCCCTCAAGACACGCAAAACCCTCAGATCCCCCTCCAGACACGCGAAACCCTCAGACTCCCCTCAAGACACGCAAAACCCTCAGATCCCCCTCCAGACACGCGAAACCCTCAGACCCCACTCAAGACACGCAAAACCCTCAGATCCCCCTCCAGACACGCGAAACCCTCAGACCCCACTCCAGACACGCAAAACCCTCAGACTCCCCTCCAGACACGCAAAACCCTCAGACTCCCCTCAAGACACGCAGAACCCTCAGACTTCCCTCCAGACACGCAAAACCCTCAGACTCCCCTCCAGACACGCAGAACCCTCAGACTCCCCTCAAGACACGCAGAACCCTCAGACTCCCCTCAAGACACGCAAAACCCTCAGACTTCCCTCAAGACACGCAGAACCCTCAGATCCCCCTCCAGACACGCAGAACCCTCAGACTCCCCTCCAGACACGCAGAACCCTCAGTAAGAGATAGCAGAATCGGAAAAGAATAGCAGTTGATCGAAATTTATACCCTGAAAGATAGCAGCATCGGAAAAATCCTTAAACAACCCCTAAAAGATGGGACGATCAGCCCCGTCTACCCCTGGACGATTGTTATGTTTGCGCTTGTTTTATAGGGTTTAGGTTAACCGAGTCCAGGGAAAAGACAGATTCGAGGCTCCGCGGCGAGCAATACCTGCGTTCTATCAGTCTCGTACTCAGAAGCCGCGATAGTCTGGCGTCCTATACAGCTTGGTCGAGAAAAACGTGCGAAGCCAGAAATTCAAGATGGCTACCGATCAACAAATCGAGTTTTCCGTGATGAAACACTATTTCCTACCAATTACAGCTTCCTAACATAAAATCAAGAAGAAATAAAATAAAGATAAGAAATAAGAAATACTAAAAATTGTGGCAACTTGTTATAACACACAATAACTCTTTGTATTTTTTACATTAAGTTAACCGTTTTATTCTATTACTTATACTCTTATTATACTCTACATTGGCCATAATCCCTTATTTCTATATAACGGTATACTATACTATAATAAATGGCAAACAAACGAAATAGGCGTCTGCTGCCGAATATAGACCATAGGGCACCCAGGGCGTCGTTAGCTAGGCGCGAGAACAATGCGGTGGCGTTGTTCTGCCTCGTTTTCGCGCCTGTGACCTCGAAGCCCTGCCCGAGAATGCATAATTTGTAAAATTCACAAAGGCATATGTGTGTCATATGATTCAATTAAAATTGTGTATTCTTCTAATTAAATCCCGTCGATCCGACTGGCGTGACGCGTGGTTTTGTAGGCTATGAAACCCTATGCAAATAAGATGTTCATCTCAGTCGTCAATAAAATCCTCTTAATTTCAATCGATCCAACAGCTAAAACAGCTTGATTCTATTTATTAAATATAGAATAATACAGGGCAGGTTTTGTTTTTCAAACTAAATTAGGGTATTGAATATTAAACAAAAAGAAAACAATTTTGACACCCAAGTCATGGCTCAGCGGACTTTGCTCGCATGTGATTTCGTATGAAGGTCTTCTTCGCCCTGTTTGCCAGCACAATTCGTTTCATTTGAGCGCGCTGCTGTTCCTTTCTTTTCCACTTTTCCACCATTTCCTGATATTTCTTTTCCTCTTCCTGCATTTCTTGAACATACTTGGAAGTCAACCATATACTATATACCAAACTAGAGTCCTTTTCTCTCTCCTCTATTGGAATTTCTTCGTATTTTTTGGGCTGGTTTTCGGCACGAAATCGTTCTATTAGATTCTCCTGTTTCTTGATTGCCAACCATTCGTCAAAGGTCTTGTAGTGCGGGCTCATATATTTCTGATACTGCTCAAACTCTAGCCTTTTTTGTTCGAGCTTTTCAGTCGTAGCTTTATGAATGGCCTCAATTTGTTTTTGATTCCGTTTCTCTAATAGCCAGACCTCAAAAGACTTTCCGCTCTTAGAGACATTTTTCTCACCTTGATTATTTCCAACGTCTCGTGTTGCCTGCGCTTGTTTTATTTTTTCGTTTAGCCATTCATCGTAAGTTTTTCCCGCCAAGTTTGCGACACGCGCGCGTTTTTGTGTGTTCCCGCCATTTTCGTCAGTATCGTTCACGTGATTCTCCTTTGCCGCTTTCGCTTTGTTCCGAAGCCACTCTTCAAAAGTGAGACCCGAACTAATAAAACCCTTTCTTGGGGACGAACTTGAATCGGAAAAACTTCTGCTATGATCTCTTTGCTTTTTGTTGCTTAACCATTCTCTGAAAGCTTCCGGATCAATGCTTTTCCCTAGCTTACTTTTGCTTGGAGGACTAGTGGCAGTGCTAGGCCTTAGCTTGTTTTGATTTCGCTTCATTTCGAGCCAGTGCTCAAATGTTTGTGCCGTTTTTTTCCGCCTGTATGCTTGCTCAGATACATCAATAAAAATCTCGGAGTTGGCAGACTCTTGGCTTTCTGCTGGTAACTGGGCAGGGGTTTCGTTTTGCGAAGCTGGGTTTTCTTGTTTGTATTTTTCTTTTGAGGTTGAAATCACAACATCAAGTTTGCGAATGACGTTTCCTGATGAAGATCTGTGAAATGGAAAAGACACTTGAGTCTGCTAGATGACCAAAATTCTAATTTCCGCTGTTGGCATACATTCTGATGAGTAATGATAAAGAAAAAGAACATAATATTAATAACAATGCCCCACATGGTTAATTGAGTGTTAACGAACCTTTCGCATTTGTCGCTTAGAGCAGTGTTTGGCGTAGTGTCATCATTATTATTTTTATTCGCAGTAGGAGAATGATCTGGAAAATTTAAACAAAGTTTTTGTCAACAAAAAGTGGAGTTGATTTGGCGGTATAATTTCCTTTGTGCTTTTTTATGTACTTTAATATAAAAGAACGTATCAATCGCCATCATGATCACCATGAAAACATAGCACAAGCAGCATATGCAGCAACAACCACAACGACAAAAAGAAAATTTCCAACACTAGAAATTCCCTAATTCTAACCATTCACGGAGTCTGTCTGTTCATCATGTGACTGACAAGTCACTTCCTCATTGTGTTCTCTGTCGCCATGAGTTTTAGGGGTGCTCGCAACATTTGCCCTCTGTACTTGGTCAACAATGTCTTGTTCACCAGTTCTTTTCGCAGCGAGTTTTACCCGAGAGGGGCCTGGCGCCGTTTTTGGTCTTATTGGCTGTCTCGGTCCTTCCTGAACATCCGGGATACTAGAATTCTCGATAATTTGCAGCTCTTTTCTGTATTTTTCGGCGATTTGCATGAGCGGGAACTGTGAGCGAGGGGCTGGTTTGTGGTGAACAGGTGTTGATGTTGTTGAGCCACTGGAGAGCTGAACCCGAGGGAGATGGAAGTGAAGTTCCTGCAATAATTCAACTTTTCAGTTGCAACTTGTCTTGCAAAAAAATAATAATTAATGACAACGACAACATTTTTCTCAGAAAAACATGATGTGGCTGGCTGTAAAAAAAACCCAGAACTTACTATCAACGTTCACGACTTTTACTTCAGTCTTTCATGGGCAGCTAAAGGACTAGAGCGACGCGCTTGAAGCGTACGTCTCGTCGATTGTACATTGACGAAAAAAGAAAGATAACACATTATTGACCAACCTTGCTATCGAGCCTCTCCTTTGCCCTGAATGCCAATGACTTTTTCGGAGATAACCTGTTGGAAAATTTAGAGAAGTCGTTACTAGAACGAAAACCGGGATAAGTTCATTCCGAAAGGAACGAAATTTGTTTCTAGTATCATATTAACAGATACAGAAAAATATTTGGGGATGGGAAGAACTCATTTAAGAATTAAACTCATTCCTGTATAATGTGAACAGCCCCTTAATAGACGTAAGAATTTCTGGTACTCAGGACATTTCTTACCTCCCGACCACATAAAAGTCCAAACATTTCAGTGCAACGTAAAGCATCCTGGGTACGACTCGGAGGGTAGGCGACATAAACTATGGAGAGCCTTTGGAGGCCGCAAAATGAGCTGGACATTCGAGCATGTACTCATAGACAGTGCTGAATAACGTATGCGCATACGCGTGTTCTGGCGAAAACAAACAAAATCTCAGTGTTGAATCGTTCGAGTAAAGGTACGATAGGCTGACTTCGGTCGCTGTTTGACTTACTGTACAGCATTAAAACCATACTGTACAAAAGATGACAGATTTGTTTGATAATGAGGGAGTCAAAGAAAATTTTAGCCTTAGGTTTGATCTAGTTTTCTTAGCATTCGCCAAAATGTGACAGTTCGCCGGTAAAACCCAGCCATTTCAAAACAAAAAGGCTGGTTTAACCGCGCGGTACTGGAACTAGTCTTGCGTTTTTCAGCACTGTCGTACTCATATTCGTACATGAGCATGACCGAAAAGCATTCTGGACCAGCCAGCATGCAAAGCGAGCCCAGTACCAGCCTCCCGTTGTTTTGTAGCAACAATGGAATGTTTTTTTTGTGTCTCATCATTATTGTTTGTGTCTGTCTGTACAATAGACGTCTAGAAATTTTTTTTTCTGAAATAATGCATTTAATAAGGTATAAAAGAAGGGTTGTGAAACTTCAGTTATCTCTAGCTAGTTATGCAACAATGTGCAACAATGAGTAAATGGGCACAGCATTTTGAGACTTTCAGGTCAAGGAAATACTTGTTAATTTGATGCTAATTCGAGGGAATTTGATACAGGGTTAAATGGTACTCTATACAACTTCCTATAGTTTTTTGTCTTTTGTTGATAATGGAGAATCTTGTTAAGCAAAGGCACATTAAAAAAAATGCCAATAAACAGCCACTCGTTACTTATCTTACCTTAGATTATCAATGCTTTCTTGACTTTTCCTTGACTCTAAATTGTCTCTTTTCTCATTGAACGCATTCAAGCTCAGTTGGTACAGCCAGAGACGCCGCTCGCAATACATGTGCCCGTTTTCGCTTGCTAGGGACAGAGCCGTTTTACCATTGAAATCCACCTGGTTACACAATGCACCTTCTGAGAGCAACAACGAGACACAACCAACAAACCCTTGGTATGCTGCTACGTGAAGAGAAGTTCTTCCAAAACGAGTTTTCCCGTTTATATCAGCCGCACTTTGATTTAATAATTCTATAACAAGTCCTAAATACCCTCTATGACTTGCCATAAATAAGGCATGCGTAGCCCTTTGCACAACAAGTCTATTCCAAAGCGCAATATTATATCCTTGAAACTCACTCTCGTCGAGAAATTGAACCCCGTTTTGGAAGACTTCGTACAGGTCGCCTCTCCAACATGCGTCGAATAAACTTTCATAATTTGAATCCATTTTAATCCTGACAATACATCCTTGTTTCAGGTTAACCTTTGCCAGTGTCGCATCATCGTAGAGCTCTTTATTCATGAAATGAAGGCGCTGAATATCTCCCGGAATCCCAGTTTTTAACTCAATGCGTGATTTGAGTTGAAACACATGCATGTCTGTAGTTAGGTCGCGAAGTGTACAGACATCTTCTGTTGGCAACGCAGCAAAAACTTGAAACGTCTCTTCTCCCATTGCATTTACCGCGACAATACACACAATATTCTTTCTTTCGACTGTTTTCCCTCAGACATCTCCTAAAAGAAGCCTGTGTTGGAAATAAGGAAGGTTTAATTAAACGTGGCTAAAGTACGATGGTGTACTTTCATCAAAACAAACAGTGAAGTTGATCAGTTTTCAAAGTTTGAAGCCACACCTTGGTGGTTCCATGAAAAATAAAACGTTTTAAAATTTCTTTGTAAGTCAAAAAAGCCCAGAAGTACAGCTGAAAGGTCTAATGGAAGACATGATCGGGCAAATTTCGTGCCGTATTCACGGAACTGACACATACAATTGTTTGACTATGGTAATCCACCTTTTGTTAGTTTTGCGCTGAAAACACAAAACGAACTAATCGAGCTTGCCTCGGTGCTAATTATCGAGCTCTAGAACAGTCCAACTTGTGAAGCGTTAAAGTAGCAGCATCACTAAACTTGTCCCACTCTAAAGAAATGTTTGACTGTTAATCGGATTATTTTAAAAACGTGAAGGGAAATAAGTTTAACAAGGGTAAAACGAAAAGCAAAGCAGTTACTGCAATTAGATATTTAACTCACGAACTTTGAAAGAAAAAATATGACTGAATAAACAAAAAATAACGAGAAAGAATAAAAGCCACCCTTCATACTAAAGAAAAAAAAGGAGAGTCCTCATTTTATCATATATGTTTTATTATTGTTTTTTGTAGGAGGACAAAGTTTTTTTCATGGTGTTTTTGAAAGGATTTTTCAATTCAAATTGTATTTCAAGCTTCCTATATCCCTCCGTATAGTTTACTTTTAAACTGACCCTCCGCACGGCCCTTTCAAATAGAGTTCTTGATTTTATTACACATTTTACTGGGTTCTTGCTTTCAAAACGATAAGGAATAAAAAACAGGACATCTCTCTAAATTTATTTTATCTCAATTTGTGCGTGAATGTTGAGGCTTTTTTAATTTTCTGACAATAAAAAACAACTACAAACAAACAGTTAAAGATTAACGAGAGAATAGCATTCCTCCGTCGCTAACAAATTTCCCAGGCGAGCAAATTAACCCACAAATTATTCTACAAAATTAGATAATAACAAAATTGATACTGTAATAAGCAAAGATAGCCTAGCTGTGTATGCAAAAACGTCTGCTGCCTCAGATAATAAAATAATTTCATATACAATTCAACGATGATATCTCTATGTAAAACCATATGCAGTGCTAATTATTATCATGAATTAGGTACACATTTGTAAGTAATATCCAGCACTGAATGTCCAGAGAAGTCGCCTTAATGGAAGTTCCACGCCTCATAAGAGGGGGTACCATTATCTGTAAGTAATATCCAGCACTGGAAGTCGCCTTATGGACGTTCCGCGCCTTATAAGAGGGGGGGACCATTATCCGTAGTTAGCTACTTATCGATACGCGCTACACAAAACGGACCACTCACCTGAAATACTGCCTTCTACGGTGAATATTTCCTTTTCCAAGGTCATTAAACAATGTTATTTGACGTGTATAGCAAGCCGTTTTGTGAGAATGTAGCACAGTTATCAATTGATTATTTTATGCGCAGTGTGTCCGATGTTATGACGACGTCTGATAGCGTCTTGGTAGAGTTCGTGATGTAATCCGATCTTTTGTCAACAATAAATCAATGACCACTGACAACAGATAAAGTACACTTCAGATGGCGGGTTGACTCCCGATTTCTGTTTCCCTTCAAGTAATTCTAATTTATTTTAGATCCGAGAGAGGTTATGCAAGCGCAGCGAAGAAAACTTTGTTCGATCAACCTAGTGGTGCGCTGCTGCGTTCTTGTAAGAACCAGTCTAATTGTGTTTTAGTAATCAATATTTTTCTTTAAATGGATGATAATGACTTCATTTCACTATAAATTA
Organism: Nematostella vectensis; assembly: GCF_932526225.1. Lineage (NCBI taxonomy): Eukaryota > Metazoa > Cnidaria > Anthozoa > Actiniaria > Edwardsiidae > Nematostella > Nematostella vectensis. The sequence goes on along the minus strand of NC_064046.1, from coordinate 8,390,384 downwards.
ATCAAACTCTTTACTTATGTACCCACGATCTTAAAAGAAGAAGGGCGTGCTAAACAGCTAAACGCCATCGGGCAAGTCGAGGCTACGCGAATGAGCAAACGGCCTTTTAGCCTACGTGTAGTCGCTGACTCGCGAAATCCTCTCGAGAGCCTACACGTAGGCTAACGGCCTTTCAGATCTGCGCGCTCTGAATCCGGAGTCCTGGCCCGCGCGCGTGACGTCATGGACGCTAGTGAAGTAATAATAGAGACCTTTAGGGGCCGATTTCATGATGAACTTCAGTCCGGGCTGAGTTTGGGAGGCTGAAAGTCCAGCCTGTTATCTCGCACAAATACTAGTAAAATTGCTCTTTCGATTACATGAAGGAGGTTTCAGCCCGGGATCAATTTCAACCCGGGAGGAGTTTTCCAGCAAACCGGGCCAGGATTTTCAGCCCGGGCTAGCGGGTTAAAAATCGCCACGTAATCCCGTAAATATCTTAGCCCGGGCTGTAAAACAATAAAATCCGAGTCCAGTCTGGGCTGAATAGAACTCAATAGTGCAAGAAAATGGTGGTAATGAAATTTTGAGTACTTCAATTATGTGGAGTTTGAAAGTTGTACAATAAATAGTATTGGTTTTAATGCTGATTAAAGGAAATAATTTATACCACCCCTAAAACTGTAAGTATCAAGGGGGCGTGTTTTTTTTTTTCATTTGACTGTAGCATGTGTTAATATCTATCACTGGAATAAGTTTCGTGACCGTAGCAGGAAAAGTATTGGTTTCATTGAGGAAGTAAGGGAAAATGATTCCACCTCTGTAAGTATACATTTTTTGGGGGTGGGTCCATATCCAGAATTGCTCAGTGCAAGATTCTCTATCACTGTGCCAAATTTCAAAAATGTTCCTCAAATTTGAACGATGCTGCACCATTTTCTTCGACTACAACCCGGGCTGGATTTAAGGCATATAATAGGTAAGCAGCTACTCGGGCTGAAGCTTCAGCCCGGGCTAATGAAAACTCAGCCCGGGCTGGAACTCATCATGTAATCGGCCCCTAAGATCCGAGAACCAGGTCCACGACCAGGACGAGTTTTAGCTCGCGCGTTGTGTGCGCATGCGCAGATGGCCCCTTGAGTGGGCGACGACAAGTTTACACAGCAAAGTGGTACTCACGGGACCAGTTTGTTCAAGGTATGTTTTTCACTTTTGCAAATCATTCTGTTTATCAAAAGTCTATAGGAAATATTGACAGTCTTGTGATGGGTAAATGTGATAAAGAATTCAAGCAACTCTGTAAAACGAAGATGCATATCTATCGTTTTTTGAGATACAAATAAAGCGGCTAAAACTTCGCGGTCTTCCCTTTGTTGCTTTTCTCGTATTGTTTTGATTCTTCATTTACGATAAAATTTGCATAATTCAGTTACCCTAACGATCATTTTTAAGAAATATATATTCGGAGGGCTAACTAAGGGCTGAAAGTTTCGCTTAAGTTTTTTTCACGCCAACATTTTTCGTTTTTATTGTTCCCAACATGTTTGATAACAGTGAACATTTGCCAACGTAGCACTACAATGTAAACAAACTTCATCTTTTTGACTATAAGCGTAAGTACTCGTAATTTTCTGTAAATTGACTAAATTCAGACGCTTAATAGACTCAATCTTGATTTTCCTACAGTACAAAATGTCTGAGGATAAAAAAAGTGGCGGAAAAAAGAGAGCTCTTAATATGGAAATTTGACAGCGATGTCTCACTTCTGAAAGAGGTTATTGCGGAGGAGCCTCACAAGCATCCTTACGCATCAAAAGAGAGAGGACGGAAGTGGAACAAAATCGCCCTCAATTTAAAAGAAAACCATGGGTTTAAGGTCACTCAAGGTCCGTGAGTCTGCATGAAGACTTTTTGAAAGAAGAGAAGAAGGAGATGAGAGACAGTGGGGTAGAGGTGACGTACGACGAAAAGCACCAGATGCTTACAGACTACAACGAGCTAATAGAGGACTGGGAAAGGGAAAGGAAAGAGGGTGGATGACGAGAAGGTTATGGCAGAAGATATGAGGAAGAAGGCAACAGAGATATTAAGTGCAACCAAGAAGAGAAAAGAGAGTGGCGAAGACAAGGGCGAAGAAGACCAGCCGAAGAGAAAGACACAGCGAAGTTTGGTGCAATTAATAGAGCAGAGCATAGCAGTACGTAGTCAGGAGAGGGCAAGAGAGCTGAAGATCAGAGAAAATGAATTAAAGCAACAGCAGCAATTCCATGGCTTCCTGCTCCAGCAGCAACAACAGGCACAGCAGATGCATATGCAACAGCAACAACAAGCCATGGATATGGCCATGATGAATGTCCTAATAGAGATGCTGAATGCTGTTAAAAATGATGGGGCCTAGTATTTGTAACAGCATCTCTGCAATAATGCCATGTTTTTTTTAAATTAAACCCATTCAAACTGCATTTGTGACTTGCATCTCTTCCATGAAATCACTTATAAGATGGATACAAGGCCAGATACTTTTCCAGATAGCCACCCTCTCGTGTAGTGCCCACTGTAGTGCTCTGCACATGGGATAGAGGTGAAAATACTTGCATACAGGTATCATGTGGCCTGTACTCTATCATCTGAGGGTTTTGAGAGGCATGCCATGGCATGTATCAAGCAAGTATCAGCTCTGTCACTTTACAAGAATCTAAAAGGGTTTTATCCTATAGAACACCTGTAGCAATCAAAGATCCAGATTCTCGAGAGTTGACAAAACCCTGGCTTAGTTTTAATTTACTTTAAAAGAACTATAGGTCAGCATTTACTTTGTCCTTCCAAGAAATACTCATGGAAGCCGAAAAATTCACCACCTAAAGGATTTTGTCAAGAAAATACCATGTCAACATCAAAATTCTACCTAAACCCCTATTATATTGTATATAAATTTGAAATTGATTTTCCTAGGTTGCCATCAAGGAAACAAGATTTTCTTTTTATATGCAAACCTTTCAAAAGTTGACAAATAAAGCCAATAGCTTTGGTACTTTCTAAGTAGCCAGATTTTTTGCCACAAGTTGCTTGAAACACTAAAACAATCTGTCTTAACAAGCCTCATATAATTATGAATATAATTGGCTCCTTCATATTTGACTTTAAAAATAACAGAAAAATAGACACTAGCACTTTTAAGCCCAATGAGCTTTGGATAGAATTGAAAACAGAAACTTTGCTAGCAAATAAAAGACTGACAGAAAGTGCCATATTCCATTTAAAATTTGAATAAAAAAGAGACCCAAGCTAGGCTTGAAAGCTACAACATATCTAGATGATCTGGACAATTGCAGCCGCCAAATTTTAAAATATTATATTTTCCAAAACTTTTAACGGCAGAGTGTAATAATGAATCTTGACGTAATAACAAATGGCTCTTAAGGTAAACCTGGTTTGGATCGTAACCAAGGCTCGAACAGACGCTGTGCTGCGGCGAATATTTAATTTCTTGCGATCCAGGTGCGGCGTTTATTCGAGGCGACATTTATGAAGAAATAACTAATTCGAAAAAAGTTACATTGACTTTGAAAAGGAAAAATAAGTATGAAATGGCGTGGTAACAAATTGTGTTGGGTTTAATTTTGTTGTATTTGTATTTATCGTGGCAATGCATATGTTTACATATGTGGCACTATTTGCATAAAACCAACCACAGTTTATCAATAAACGCCGGCCCAGCCGCACCTATGTTGCAATTAGCAATTGAAAAACATTGTCTGAAACGTAAAGAGCAGACGTATGCCTTGCCTTTTGATTGAACGATTTGTTTCTACGTGAGAGTAAGTGAACGATATTTTGCCATTTCGAAGTCAATAAAAGTCTTATTGAAAAAGCGATGTGCTTTTATACGCCGCTGTCGAATAAATGCCGCAACTGGATCACGAGGAATTAAATGGACGCTGCGGCGTCTATTTGAGTAAATACGGTGCACAGATTTGGTCTTGGAGCCAGTCATCACATTACCAGCCACTTGTTGTTATATCCATCCTCGGAAACCCAGGGGTATTTTCCTCTCAGGTTTCACTCGCTAGAAAAATAAACCCTGGGGAACAGTAAGGAACGAACTTGGCAAAAAAATCAAGGCCTATGGTGAGCTGTGATTGGTCGACCTCCCGAGGTCGATTGCTGATCGAGGCTGTGATTGGTCGACCTCCCGAGGTCGACCAATCACAGGCGCGCTTCCCAAACAATGCACCAAAAATTTACATAAATTGCTTTGTGTTGGCTAGAGATCAAATTGACTTCTAGCGTGAACAACTTCTTATTCGAAGGGCTAATTCCCACATTTCAGCGGTAAAATACGAGCGTCTTCATTGAAGCCAGAACAGCTTTGGGTCCTAAAGGGGTTTTACAAACGACAGCATGTTTTTGCTCAACTACCTTTACAGGGTTTGGAAAGAGTTCGATTTTTCAAGCCATGCCGAAAATGTGCGAGGGAACCCGATAGTTCTTGAAACTTGTCTTCTTCAGTAGATAATCCGTGACCAGTTGGCCTATCTGAACTCAATCGGGATACGTACCGCCGTTTTTTCCAACCCAAAGGACAATGACATTCTAGTCAAGGGAAAAGAAAGCGAAGATCGTGCCCGGTAGTCACGAGTCATTCGGCAGTGAAGCGGTGAATCTATTTTACTTGGCACCAAAGTTTAAGCTTACAGAGAGGATGTAGTAGATCCTTGGCTTGAAAAATGTGCAAATAAAGTCCGTGAAACCATCTTTTGTGATACATTCCTTCCAGTAATCGAGGAGAGTTGTTCTCCAACCAAATGCGTTCCCAATAGCTTGTGCCTTTTATATTATCTGAGACTGTTTCCCCGCAAAGGCGGCAATAATACCCATTTTTCTTCATTAAATTACGAAAGACCGAGCTGGCGAAACGGAAAAATATATCTAAACGCGTAAGATTTCCCACAGTGATTTGTCTCCAATTGATCGATGACAGCTTTAGACATGTTAATCCCCAAGGGACCCAGGTGCCGTGACGGCTTTTTTGCCAAGTTCGTCCCTTACTGTTCACCAGGGGTTATTTTTCTCGCGAGTGAAACCTTAGAAGAAAATACCCCTGGGTTTCCGGGGTTGTGTTATATCAAGACCCATTATTACCCTGAGAGCCTCACTTTTTGCAGCTTGGGGCCAGTTATTACTTTAGGAGTCACATGGTATTACGTTAGGATCCAGTTATTACATTAAGTGCCACTTGGTATTACGGTAAGAGCCGTTATTACATTAACAGTTTTTACAGTTAGGATTTCAACAACAGCAGCAGTAGGGCTATCGGTGGTCGTGTGTTGAGGACCGTGATTTATCATCCATTGTCGTCCCTGATTATGTTACACGTCTGTTTTCGACCCCAAGACAGGCCGTTTGCTCAATTTCACTCAACTTCACTATTCAACTCGGACTCTGTTTTCTAATAGTGAGCAAGAAAAGCAATCTAAGGTGCGACTTGATGAAACAAATCGACAAACAGAACTGGTGCCATCGACAAAAACCAAAGCAGGATACAAGACATGTGATGTGTAAGGGACGCAGGTTCAGGATAATAATAGCCACAATCAAGACGGTGGCCATCTAGTAAAACCAAGGCGGCACAGACACAATCAGTACTGGTGCCATCTAGTAAAACAAAGGAAGCACAGCCACAATTAGTACTGGTGACACCTAGTAAAACAAGGCGGCACAGACACAGTCAGTACTGGTGCCATCTAGTAAACCAAGGCGGCACAGACACAATCAGTACAGGTACCATCTAGTAAAACCAAGGCAGCACAGCCACAATCAGTACAGGTACCATCTAGTAAAACAAGGCGGCACAGCCACAGTCAGTACCGGTACCATCTAGTAAAACCAAGGCAGCACAGACACAATCAGTACTGGTGACATCTAGTAAAACAAGGCGGCACAACCACAATCAGTACTGGTGACATCTAGTAAAACAAGGCGGCACAACCACAATCAATAACGGTGTCATCTAGTAAAACCAAGGCAGCACAGCCACAATCAGTACTGGTGCCATCTAGTAAAACCAAGGCAGCACAGCCACAATCAGTACAGGTACCATCTAGTAAAACAAGGCAGCAATACCACAATCAATTACGGTGTCATCTTAGTAAAACCAAGGAAGTACAGCCACAATCAGTACAGGTACCATCTAGTAAAACCAAGGCAGCACAGCCACAATCAGTACCGGTGCCATCTAGTAAAACAAGGCGGCACAGCCACAATCAATAACGGTGTCATCTAGTAAAACCAAGGAAGCACAGCCACAATCAGTACAGGTACCATTTAGTAAAACAAGGCGGCAATACCACAATCAATTACGGTGCCATCTAGTAAAACCAAGGCAGCACAGCCACAATCAGTACAGGTACCATCTAGTAAAACCAAGGCAGCACAGCCACAATCAGTACCGGTGCCATCTAATAAAACAAGGCGGCACAGCCACAATCAATAACGGTGTCATCTAGTAAAACCAAGGAAGCACAGCCACAATCAATAACGGTGTCATCTAGTAAAACCAAGGAAACACAGCCACAATCAGTACTGGTGCCATCTAGTAAAACAAAGGCAGCACAGCCACAATCCGTTCTGGTGCCATCTAGTAAAACAAGGCGGCACAGCCACAATCAGTACTGGTGCCATCTAGTAAAACAAGGCGGCACAGCCACAATCAGAACTGGTGCCATCTAGTAAAACAAGGCGGCACAGCCACAATCAGTACTGGTGCCATCTAGTAAAACCAAGGCAGCACAGCCACAATCAGTACTGGTGCCATCTAGTAAACCAAGGCAGGACAACCACAATCAGTACCGGTGCCATCTAGTAAAACCAAGGCAGCACAACCACAGTCAGTACTGGTGCCATCTAGTAAAACCAAGGCAGCACAGCCACAGTCAGTACAGGTGCCATCTAGATGGTACCAGTACTGATTGTGGCTGTGCTTTTTTTGGTTTTACTAGATGGCACCATTATTGATTGTGGTTGTGCCTCCTTGTTTTACTACATGGCACCTGTACTGACTGTAAGGTCGTGTTAGATTATATTCGCTTGATTTTTTTTCGCATAGATGTTCCTTGTGGAATATAAAACAAAATAAGCTTTAGTATTTTTTGGTAGATGATCCATTCTTGAGATATTTCAAATTGAAGAACTCTTGATTTGTCTGGCGATTTGGGGCGAAATTGCTTCTTTTTTCATGATCTATGGCATACTTAAGCTTATTTTGTTTTATACTATGCAAGGAAACTCTAGGCAAAATATAAACAAAATGTAAGCTAACAGAACCTTACAATTTTAATTTTGCCATTTTTTGCTCCTATCAACGCAATGCCTTAAAATTTATTACAAATATATCAGGTAAAACCAGCCAGGGGGATATACAGTGTGCGCAGCCCCAGCCCTCCCCCCCCTACACACACACACAAACATCCAAACCATTGGCCGCTTCCCCCGAACCCATTGGCCGCTTCCCCCAACCCATTGGCCGCTTTTCCCAATCCATTGACCGCTTTCCCCAACCCATTGGCCGCTTTCCCCAACCCGTTGGCCGCTTTCCCCAACCCATTGGCCGCTTCCCCCAGCCCATTGGCCGCTTCCCCCAACCTAATGGCCGCTTTCCCCAACCCATTTACCGCTTCCCCCAACCCATTGGCCGCTTTCCCCAAACCATTGGCCGCTTTCCCCCAACCCATTGGATGCTTTCCCCCGACCCATTGGCCGCTTTCCCCCAACCCACAGGCTGCTTTCCCCCAACCCATTTGCCGCTTTCCCCAACCCATTAGCCGCCTCATTGCCCCCCCCACCACCACCAACAACTGAAGAACCCGGATTCTGGGTTCTATAGGACATCAACACCTAACCCATTGGCCGCTTCCCCCAACCCATATTGGCCGCTTCCCTCAACCCATTGGCCGCTTCCTCCAACCCATTGGCCGCTTTCCCCAATCCATTGACCGCTTTCCCCAACCCATTGGCCGCTTTCCCCAACCCATTGGCCGCTTCCCCCAACCCATTGGCCGCTGCCCCCAGCCCATTTGCCGCTTCCCCCAACCTAATGGCCGCTTTCCCCAACCCATTGGCTGCTTTCCCCCAACCCATTGGCCGCTTCCCCCAACCCATTGGCCGCTTCCCCCAACCCATTGGCCGCTTCCCCCAACCCATTGGACGCTTTCCCCAACCCATTGGACGCTTTCCCCAGCCCATTGGCCGCTTCCTCCAACCCATTGGCCGCTTTTCCCAATCCATTGACCGCTTTCCCCAACCCATTGGCCGCTTTCCCCAACCCATTGGCCGCTTTCCCCAACCCATTGGCCGCTTCCCCCAGCCCATTGGCCGCTTCCCCCAACCTAATGGCCGCTTTCCCCAACCCATTTACCGCTTCCCCCAACCCATTGGCCGCGTTCCCCAAACCATTGGCCGCTTTCCCCCAACCCATTGGATGCTTTCCCCCGACCCATTGGCCGCTTTCCCCCAACCCACAGGCTGCTTTCCTCCAACCCATTTGCCGCTTTCCCCAACCCATTAGCCGCCTCATTGCCCCCCCCACCACCACCAACAACTGAAGAACCCGGATTCTGGGTTCTATAGGACATCAACACCTAACCCATTGGCCGCTTCCCCCAACCCATATTGGCCGCTTCCCTCAACCCATTGGCCGCTTCCTCCAACCCATTGGCCGCTTTCCCCAATCCATTGACCGCTTTCCCCAACCCATTGGCCGCTTTCCCCAACCCATTGGCCGCTTCCCCCAACCCATTGGCCGCTGCCCCCAGCCCATTTGCCGCTTCCCCCAACCTAATGGCCGCTTTCCCCAACCCATTGGCTGCTTTCCCCCAACCCATTGGCCGCTTCCCCCAACCCATTGGCCGCTTCCCCCAACCCATTGGCCGCTTCCCCCAACCCATTGGACGCTTTCCCCAACCCATTGGACGCTTTCCCCAGCCCATTGGCCGCTTCCTCCAACCCATTGGCCGCTTTTACCAATCCATTGACCGCTTTCCCCAACCCATTGGCCGCTTTCCCCAACCCATTGGCCGCTTTCCCCAACCCATTGGCCGCTTCCCCCAGCCCATTGGCCGCTTCCACCAACCTAATGGCCGCTTTCCCCAACCCATTTACCGCTTCCCCCAACCCATTGGCCGCTTTCCCCAAACCATTGGCCGCTTTCCCCCAACCCATTGGATGCTTTCCCCCGACCCATTGGCCGCTTTCCCCCAACACACAGGCTGCTTTCCCCCAACCCATTTGCCGCTTTCCCCAACCCATTAGCCGCCTCATTGCCCCCCCCCCCCCCCCACCACCACCAACAACTGAAGAACCCGGATTCTGGGTTCTATAGGACATCAACACCTAACCCATTGGCCGCTTCCCCCAACCCATATTGGCCGCTTTCCCCAACCCATTGGCCGCTTCCCCCAACCCATTGGCGGCTTTCCCCAACCCATTAGCCGCTTCCCCCAACCCATTGGCTGCTTTCCCCCAACCCATTGGCCGCTTCCCCCAACCCATTGGCTGCTTTCCCCCAACCCATTGGCCGCTTCCCCCAATCCATTGGATGCTTTCCCCCGACCCATTGGCCGCTTTCCCCCAACACACTGGCTGCTTTCCCCCAACCCATTAGCCGCCTCATTGCCCCCCCCCCCCACCAACAACTGAAGAACCCGGATTCTGGGTTCAATAGGACATCAACACCTAACCCATTGGCCGCTTCCCCCAACCCATATTGGCCGCTTCCCTCAACCCATTGGCCGCTACCTCCAACCCATTGGCCGCTTTCCCCAATCCATTGACCGCTTTCCCCAACCCATTGGCCGCTTTCCCCAACCCATTGGCCGCTTCCCCCAACCCATTGGCCGCTTCCCCCAGCCCATTTGCCGCTTCCCCCAACCTAATGGCCGCTTTCCCCAACCCATTGGCCGCTTCCCCCCAACCCATTGGCCGCTTCCCCCCAACCCATTGGACGCTTTCCCCAACCCATTGGCCGCTTTCCCCAGCCCATTGGCCGCTTCCTCCAACCCATTGGCCGCTTTTCCCAATCCATTGACCGCTTTCCCCAACCCATTGGCCGCTTTCCCCAACCCATTGGCCGCTTTCCCCAACCCATTGGCCGCTTCCCCCAGCCCATTGGCCGCTTTCCCCAAACCATTGGCCGCTTTCCCCCAACCCATTGGATGATTTCCCCCGACATATTGGCCGCTTTCCCCCAACACACAGGCTGCTTTCCCCCAACCCATTTGCCGCTTTCCCCAACCCATTAGCCGCCTCATTGCCCCCCCCCCCCCCACCACCAACAACAACTGAAGAACCCGGATTCTGGGTTCTATAGGACATCAACACCTAACCCATTGGCCGCTTCCCCCAACCCATATTGGCCGCTTTCCCCAACCCATTGGCCGCTTCCCCCAACCCATTGGCCGCTTTCCCCAACCCATTGGCCGCTTCCCCCAACCCATTGGCTGCTTTCCCCCAACCCATTGGCCGCTTCCCCCAACCCATTGGATGCTTTCCCCCGACCCATTGGCCGCTTTCCCCCAACACACTGGCTGCTTTTCCCCAACCCATTAGCCGCCTCATTGCCCCCCCCCCCCCCCACCAACAACTGAAGAACCCGGATTCTGGGTTCAATAGGACATCAACACCTAATAAAAAGAACAGCTTCAAAACCCTTTTAAAAATTTCATTGAAGCCCGTTTGAAATGCAGTAAGCAGCTATGGATAATTTATAACAATCTAAATACATTAAATATATACATATAAAAAACCGATACGGTAGTCTGTACATATATTTTCACCATATATTCCATATTTGATTATAATACCCTAAATACCATAAGACTAACATAAGAGCCTGGACACCTGTATAGTTTCTCGGCCGCGTTTGTCCGCTAGATGACACTGTCCTAGTAACGACTGTAGGCAGTTCACACGAGTTCAGCGCATTCAAAGCACCGTAATAGCGCTCCCCGAGCCATTTCTCAGTTGTGTTTCTATCATAAACATCTACTAGTCTTTTAGTAGTATCCTTGAATAACAAATCTGTGCCATTGTATACAGACGAGTTAAAAAGATCGAACAGAGTTTGGTTTTCTAGAAGGATTGATTGAAACTCGAGCAGGAAAGAGCGATACCGTCGCACGCGACAGAAGTCTGGGCTCGAGTCTGTTGTCATGACGACACGGGCGGGAATGGTGGCCAGGTTACATTCCTCGTAATATCCAACACCTGTGAAGAAAGACTAAGTCTCAGGCGATGAAGAGGCAATATCACAGATAAGCATTTGGTGTTAAAAGGTGGTTTGGCAAACAACATATTCCAAGGGCCCCTAAAGGCGCGCTCCAGCTTTTGGCGGGAAAATAGAAACAACAAAAAGCAACTTATTCAGCGCCTCTGAACCAGCCAGTTTTCTTTTGTCAGATAGGGCTTATAATCATTGAAGATTTAGTTTTCGTAGCTCATGGCGTGACGGCCTTATTAACCTCTGTGGCCTTTACCATACCACTTTTGCCTACGTAATATATTTAAGTCATGTGTAAACTAAGAGACATGTCGAGCGCGACATGTAACATGCCACATGTTTCCTAAATGTTTTATAGTTTAGCCACACTACCAAAAACATGTAGCGCCAATTTTTATGACGCCAAACGAAAATGTTTCTCTATCGGAGAGACATTTCTTTGTCAGTGCTACAAGATTTGGCGCGCGCTTCAATATTTTTTTAGGTGGCTAAGCTAGGAAACATTTCGCACGCTACCAGGCTACATTGCCTCATATTTTAGCGACGACTTGCAGTAAGCCTTTAGTGCAAGTCGTCGATAGGCAGACAATTGATCACCTTTGACAGTTCCATCCGGGCACAGCAATTTGAAGTCAAACCCCGGATTGAGATCATTGATAACACCTGTGTACTCAAACACCGTGGTGTGACGGACAAACGCTACTTCACCCCTCCCCTCCACGAGGCACACGTAAGACCCATTGTATCCATAGTAACGCTCAGATTCGTCTCCAGGACAAGTCGGATTAGAGCACGCGCCGCAGAGGGAGGGAAGCTTAGTGTTATTGAGATTATTTGCGGCGTCAAAGACTCCTGTGAAACAAAATAGCGATGATGAATGATTATCATTATAAAAGATTATAGTCATAAACAGATGAAAAATATAATAAGGACAATATTTCTACAGTAACGGACGCAGTTAGAGGAGTTTACAGTACTAACGTCCGCGTCTTCAATTAAACTTGAAACTTTCTGCCTTGTAGCGTGTAAAGACAAGGTTCGCATTTGTGTCGTTATAAAAAAGCAACTGAAATGTATCAGACAGAGTGCATTTCACGTCTGGCTCCGTGAGTTTCCGCGTTGCCGTATACAACAAGAGACGGCTTTTTTGTAACTTTTGATCATATCGAGAAAATATTCACGCAATACCAATACTTATTACTAACAAATAGGTGTGCTGTTACTGATGGCAAGCATATACACTTTGAAATTTTAAATGTAAGACTCACCTGGGACGCAACTCTTCCCGAAAAATTCCCCCGCGGAGTTGTACACATCACAATCCTTCCGCTGCATTAGCTTCTTCCATATAAGGAAACCCACCGGAATCTTCCAGCCAATCATGTCCTCAGCACGGGGGTGACAGGTGATCGCCCCTTTGAGCGTTGTGATGTTGACTGTGGTTGTGCTACGGACCAGTGCAACGGCGTAATGAATGTGTTTATCTTTGCTGCCGTAGTCTTCGGCGACTACCGGCCGAAGGCCGTACTTCGCTCCTGAATGAAGAAGTCTTAATTAAATAACAATCACTGTAAAGAATTGCTGGATTACAGAGGCAGGACAGGAGTGAAAGAGTTCCTAACCCCACTTTGTGTATAGAGGGTATAATAATACTTGGCGTAAAGGGCGTAAAATAAGAAGTTCATAAATCTTTTTCAAATGAATGTTAAAACAAAATTTAGTCTTTTTAAAGTCTTTTTAAAAGTTTCAGAAAAATGTCCCCCCAGGGTCACCTATATGTATACGTTTTCATTTTTTGGTTTCAATCAACATCTACTATACCTCTCAAGGTGTCTCTCCCAAAATTTATTCTAGGCCTGAATTTGATTAACGGCTAATCAATGAAAGAGAACAAGTAACGACCACGGACATGTGATGTTCGTGTCTGACACATTTCAGCCGTTTTCATCCCCCTTCGAAAGATCTTGGTCCCCCTACCTACCATTTACCTGCGTAAATTTTGATGCACTGATGCTAAGATCAGTCTGTTGTCACGTCGGTCTATTGGCCGCAGGCAACAATGACTCGACAAAACAGTCACCTGTCCTCACCTGCAATGTAGATATCTTCCTCGCCTAAAGTGACCAAGTCTGCCTCGTCACGCTGAATGCGTGACATACAGTCCGTCACGCCATCCCCTCTCACACACGTTAGATTGACTGTCTCGTTTGATGTCACGACGCGTGACGCTACGTGTGCTAAAGCTTGACATTTTTCGACTTCAGCGTCTGATATACAGCACCATCGACCAACTATGGATAGACGTCAAACAGTACTAGCCTGTGAGTGAGGGGGGGGGGACTAGTCGGATAAGGTAGGTCGGATAAGGAAGGTTGAATCTGTCAGATGGGAGGAGGGTAAATCGGTCGAGTTAGGAAGGTTGCAGGTGTGTTTGGATGGTGAATGGTCTGATAGGGTTGGTTGTCTGTGAGACTAAATAAGGGTGAAATGGGCGGGTAGAGGAGAGTGAAGGTGAATGAGGGTGAATGAAGGTGAATGGGGGTGAATGAGGGTGAATGAAGGTGAATGGGGGTGAATGAGGGTGAATGAAGGTGAATGAGGGTGAATGAAGGTGAATGAGGGTGAATGAAGGTGAATGAGGGTGAATGAAGGTAAATGAGGGTGAATGAGGGTGAATGAAGGTGAATGGGGGTGAATGGGGGTGAATGAAGGTGAATGAGGGTGAATAAAGGTTAATGAGGTTGAATGAGGGTGAATGAAGGTGAATGGGGGTGACTGGTTGCGCTGGGGAGGGTGCATGTACAAAAACAGGGTTCCAGTCCCTGAAAGCTTACTCCTCGTTCTAGCGCCTCGCGACCTCGACACCCTGGGTTCGCGGTGGTGTTGCAGACCAGTTGCTTGACAAATGCGAAAAGGAAAACCGCGCGAAACTGAGAAAGGAACTCAAGACTCGAATATATATTTTTCTTATGCCTCAATTCAAAGAAACTGGCAAATCATTATGAGCGTGAGAATTGAGAGCTGTAAAAGATGAAGAGTTTGAAATTGGGAATTTGGTGCCGAGTGTCCGTTTAATAACTCATTCCCACTATAATAAACACCCGATGGAATCCTCGCCTTGCGGACTCCCTACTGTTCTACACTCCCCTATTAGGGACAACTTCACTCCTGCCTCAAGCAAAACTCCAAAAATAGAGATGGATCCCACCCTCGCCACTACGTAAAAAAAAAGCTTTCCCGTGAGGTCGAATCTAACGGAAGCTGATAGTACAAAGAGAATGTCAGCGCTATTTCTATGGACTATTATTCAGAGGTCTTATTCCCTAGCAGACGCTCACCTTATCTCCCACGCCAACCTTTCTTCACCCCCTTAACCAATTTACCCATAATTAGTCCCCGAGGGCCCGGAGCCATCAACAGACATCGAATACTTAGGACCATTATCAGGTACATCTCAACACCAGGGTGGGGAGAGCAATTCCGAAGCTATTATTGACATCAGAATAGTAAATATCTAGTATATTGGCCTCGATAGCCACCTTAGATAACAACAACTATCAAATAGAATTACATTAATCCAATAAATAACACAACTCTATAGAATTTTCCGTGTTTTGCTTGATATGAGAAACAGATTGGTATGTTTTTTATTATCGAGACCGGGTGAGTAATAACATTTCCAAGCCGTGTGGTTTAAAGGTTAGTCGCTCGCTAATCAGCTAATTAAATCTCAGACGATAGACGAGTAAAATTCATACGCACTCACAGCTCATAAAATGAAACATTCGCGATGTGATAGTTATGTTAATTACTTTTATGAGGCTGATTAACTACCAACGCAAAGCAATGCCTCAGCCTCAGCATATTTTTGTTCAGGAGATTATATAATGTTTTATAATTATATGTATGTTGTTTTTCAAAAACAAATAAAAGAGTAAAGCTGTATACAATTATAACAAAACTTGCGTATACCATGTGATGAGTTTTTAAGTACGTACAGATTTTTGCTGCGGGCACTGTGGACGCTAGATATATAGATCCAGGTGATCTGATTAAAAACTTGGACAAGCAATCAGTTATTTTAGAGTAAAATAACCCTCTATTCACATACTATCCTGTCACTGACAAAGTGATTCGAAATTCAGGAGCCATACTCGACAGTTATATACCATTTCCGTAAACCTGCAGAATAATAATAAAACGGAATCCTCTCTGTAAATTTGCTATTCATAAGCGAACATTTCAGGGTTTTATCCATTCAAAGCTAGATTCAATTAGAATTCAGTTTACACTAGCTTTATAACACTCTTGAAGTCTAGGATAATTCCTTTCAGGCGTGACCGTAGAAAATTCAGTGATCTCAATGAATGAAGATATTTTAGGGCGAGCACTTGGTCGATCTATCAATTGTATACACGAAAAACAAATAGGATCACCTGAAATTTGAGCTCAAATCCACAACAACCACTCGCTACAATAGTCACTGAATGGGTTTCTCTGTGTCGGAAGGTTTTTGTGGGGCGAAATTGAAGTGTGGTTTAGCCAAATATTTACTTACGTTTCGGTGCATTTTCTGCCGGAAAACAAGCCAGCGAGCCGCCCAAAGCTGCGATTAACCAAAACAAAATCCTCATCTGTAGTTTGAAAGCGTGAATTCAGCGTCGTGTGTTATAGCACGCAAATAAACTCTCCCACGCTCTTTCTTTTCCCTGTCTTTAGCGATGAATATTTAAAGTTCCGAGTTACTTGAACAGGTTTAAATTTAGCCAAGTATGATACTCTCAAGGTTTTCATCGTGACAAATCACTCCCTTTTAGATGCAGACATGTCAACTATGATCCAAATATATTTCTCCCGCCTTAATTTTTACGAGCCAGATACATCATCGATGCCTGAGCAGGTCAATCGTTGTGTTTAGCACCGAGAGTTTGCGACGCGCTAAGTTCACAATGTTACACAAAAGATCCTAGACTGAGTGAACTTTTAAGTACCCTCTCCCCTCCCCCCTGGAGTGGACCTTTCACTGAGAGCAGACCTTCGGTATATTGTAGATCTTCAGGAAAACAAATTTCACAGTGGGAAATACTAATCTATTTTGACTGTTGAGTAATCTTGATGAAAAGTTAAATAAAAATATGGTGTGAGCGGTTAGGTGTTTGAATCATTAATAAGCCATTTATGCAAATTTTTGAACGCGAGCACCTTAACAAACGATAAAACCAAACTCCAAGCCAAGCATACACATGACTTTTGAAATAAATGACTTAAGATCACCGGGCCAGACGCACCGTTCTGGTTCCGTTTAGGTTCGACTATAGGGTGGTTCTGAGCGGTTCCACAATCCAACAAATGTCGAGTTTTTTTTGTTTATTACCTCATGCTGGTTTGTCTTATTCAAATGGCGGAGAAAACTCGAAGACTAAAAATAACTCAAAATATATAGTCGTATTTCTTTTTATCTATTTAGTGTTTAATAATGTTTGAAATTTGTAAAATCCCCTCTGTTTTGGGATACTAACAATT
Organism: Nematostella vectensis; assembly: GCF_932526225.1. NCBI lineage: Eukaryota > Metazoa > Cnidaria > Anthozoa > Actiniaria > Edwardsiidae > Nematostella > Nematostella vectensis. The sequence continues at coordinate 8,373,610 of NC_064046.1, read as the reverse complement.
TTCTTTGAACATCTTATATAAATAAAAACAGATTAACATAGTCACTGTATGGATGGGGTGTCCCGAATGAAAGGCGCCCACCCCCCCACCCCACCCCCCCTAGTTATGACCAGAAGTAACGTGACGGTGCCCCTCCCCCAGTTTTCTTAATGACCCTCGTAGAAGAAGTTATCCCTCCATGGGATGACAAAACACGTAGTTATTTGCACAGCAAGCAGAAGCCTTTTAAATGGGTAGTAGTCACGAACAAACCCGCCCGACAGCTGGTACCTTTGTTACCTGATAACGGACCTCACTGTCCAACAACCCTTAAATGTATAAAATAGTACAAGGTAGATTGATTTCTAAATTGTTCCGCGTAATTTTGAGTAGTCTGAAATAATAGAATAAGTCTGGCGCCTTATGTGCCATGAGTCTCCTGCTGGCAAAAATAATCATACATCATTGGGAACGAGAGAAAGACCTGGCTAATGAATTGCATGGGGGGGGGGGGGGGTGTTTTAAATATTCCTCCTTGTCTAAGATCTGGCTAAAATTATATAAAGAACTTCCTTTTTTTTGCGGACAAGGGAAGAGCAATCATCCCTAAAGCTCAGCTACATGTCTGGCAATTTATTCTTCAACGTTTTTATGTTTAGAAAATTCATTTACGTTTGATCTTTACAATTGACAAAACCAATCTTGGTTAGAAAGTGCATCTTTGCATAGTGTAATGTCAAATCAGAAGTTGTAAATGAGTTATAATAATAAACTTGTTTAGGTAGTATAAGCTAAACTAATTTGAATTGTAAATTAACAGAAACCATTTATAAGTTTATGTGCTAGTCCATTAACTATGGTTGCCATGGCAATATACACGAACGAAGTTGCCATTATAACAAAATGGCTGAATAACACTCACATTACAGCAAAGCCAGTCGACTTTTACAGTCATTTATCGCATTAGAACTCCACTTAAACCCAAATGGCTACTAAAAAGAAGAAAAAAGCCGTTAAATCGGCGCCTTTTGATATATATATACTTCTAACTGCAACGGGAGAGAGATTTCTATTAAAGAAAGTTTACGCCGAGATGAAGATCAGAGAACTGAAAAGCTACGCTGAACTTGTTGCTGGCATCCCAAGCAACTTGCAGCGATTACAGTACCTAGATGAAGGAGACATGTTGGATGATTCGGATCTACGGCATAACGACGTAGTAGCTAACGCTACGGTGAATCTTAAACTGTGGCGAAGCTGGGACAGCTTGGTAGCCGCAGTATGCAAAGGCGATATTGAGAAGACGTTCCAACAAGACATTGTAATCTCTAAGGAGTGGGAAAAACTGGATCCTGTATTGTACAAGAATAAAATGTCCGCATGTAGCGACCGTGCGGGCGTTGCGTTATTCATAGCTGCGCATAGAGGACAAGAGGGTTTAATTCGTAAGTTAATAGACGACGCCAAAGCAAATGTCAATATGAAGACACCTTTCGGTCGTTCACCCCTTCATGCGGCGGCCTCACAGGGGCATTCGTCCACCATAGACACCATGCTGGAGAAAGGTGCCGACATCGACGAGGAAGACACGCAGGGTAAAACGCCTCTTATGGTAGCAAGCCAATGTGGATTTAAAGACAGCGAAAGACATTTATTTTTATTCCAATGGCAAACAAGAGCAGCTAAGATGAAATCAAAGACAGAAAATAAGTCATTGATGATGCACCAGCAGTTTGATTCTCAGTTTCCAACTTGGATAAGAGGGGGGTACGCACAGATGTATTTCTGTCAAACTCTCCCCCCGGGCGAGTTTGCAGGGACAGGGTTTAGTGCTCCACGTCGGAAGCCAATCACTAGCCAAGATTCTGAGAAGGACATCATTAGAGATGAAACACTGTCAGAGCTGGATGATCTGCCATCTGAGAGCCCTGATGGCAGTCCTGGTGAGTAGGAAATCACATTTCATTGTGTTCGATATTATTCAGGGGCGTAGCCAGGAGGAAGGCCCAGGGGCCCCCTCCCAGCATCCAAAAATACACTAAATGTATGAGACATTACTTAAAATACAGGAGAAAATGTATTATATGGGCTTTTTTGGGCCCCCTCCTGTTAAAAATCCTAGTTACGCCCCTGTTATTAAAACTCTTATAGTGTGTAAGTCAGTCAGGCCCAGGCAGGTACCCAGGAATTACTGAGGCAGGGGGTGCAGTCACATAAAAATTATTACATAATGTTTAATATTATCACTAATAGTCGCTTATTATTTGTTAAATTTTCAGACTGGTCAAGCCCACAGCAAGCTAGAGCACTGGTCAACCGGCGACTTCTAAGCAGGTTTGTGATATGACATAGCCTCAAGTCTCTAGTTAATTATCTCTTACTTAATTACACAATTTATTTTCCACATTTTGACCTATACTTGTTTCCCCCAGCAAATCACATTTATCAAATGCAAGCTCAAAATCGTCCACCTTTGATGAATGGCTTCAAGCAAAGAATGAGAAAAAACAGAGAGAAATTGAGAAAAAGAAGGAGGAAGAAGCCAGACAACAGATGGAGAGAGAAATGAGAAAAGCAAAAACGGGAAAGAGTTATGCTGACTGGAAACAGGCCAAACAAAAGAAACAACAGTCCCCTGGTCCAGAAATAAAAAAGGACATATCTCTGTACAAGGACATAGATGATAGACATATGTTTGGGATGAGTTTCCAGCAGTGGCTTAATAAGAACTCTGGTCCAAACGTCTACAGCTGACAGTAGCTAGGCTGATAGTCACTAGAGAATGATTTGCGGATTTACGACCCCCCCCCCCCTTACGCCACACTTTTATTTGCATTTTCGATTTTTGTCAGTATGTTAAAACCTTTACCATACCACTAGTTCAGTTGTTTTTGATTAATTTAAATTTCATATTAGTACTACCACTGGAGAGAGGCACGATGGCCCATGGGATGTAATACGTACCTATCGCAGGGCGGTGGAAACAGTGAGTGGCAAGGATGTGACTGTGCTCTGTTTTCTGTATGTCTTTGTATTGTACCCCCTTCCCCATTATTTTGATGCCTTAGCCCTGAGCTTATTGGTACAGGCTCCACATATCCAAGCCAGAATTGTTGTTTCCAAGTTTGAATCTGGGTCTGGTCAGCTTGGGATTTCAAGAAAGATGCCAAAAACCATGCATACAATCTTGCCTCTTATCAAATTTAATTAACCGCTAAGAGATTGGAAATGCTGACCCATGTCATACAATTCTAGTGACAGCACTAACTATCCAAATAATTGGACGCCTTTTCGAAATAATTTATACTTTCACTGATTAAAAATGGATCAGAACCATATTATGAAATAACATTAGTATTCAAAGGTAGCATTATATTTTTGTATAATTCGTAAAAAAATATATGACATGGAAAGCTTTACTAATTAATAATTTCAGAATTGCTGATGGTCAAACTGACTAGTCTGTATGTGTAGCTACAACAGGTATAAATTAGAAATGTCTTAAAACTTGAAAAACAAATAAATTATGAATTGTAAACAAATTTTAAGCAAATGGCGAATTTGTTTTTGTAAAAACATCTTTTTCAAAAGGCTGGAAAAGATTAATCCAATTCAAGTTCTTTTTTAATAATGGGACTCCCTGGCTGATCCAAATCGATCTCAACAGATTCATCACTTCCATTTTCCTCCAAAACTTCATCAACAATCTGTCTAATCTCTGATTCAGTGTCTGGTTTGTCAGGGTGTGGCTGTATTTGACCCTCTGCCATGGCCCTCTCAGCTTTTACTTTGTGTCTACGGCATGTTAAGTGTCGCGTAAGGTGGTGGAGCTCCCGGTATTTAATATTGCACACATCACACTGGTAAGGTTTTTCACCTGAGAGAAAAATTGTATAAAAGAACACTATAAGAAAAGATGCAATCACCATAAACAGTAGCAGGAAGGTTTACATTAGTTAAGCTAATGCATCCAAAAAATACATATAATAAAGTTCCTAAAAAGGGTACCAGATACCCATTGGTCCACGTCACAGGCTAAACCTATTTTTCCGAGTCTGAAATCTATCACTTTGATTCCAGCTAACATTTTATCTAAACATCTCTTATTTCTCGAGTTCAAATTTTGGGATTGCAATAGTTGTTGGTATACCACCTTGCACTGTTGCCTTTGCTTTAGTCTTGTGTCTATTGCACCTCATGTGTCTTGTAAGGCTGTATAGCTCTTTAAATGGAATACCGCAAACCTCACACTGGTATGGTTTCTCACCTGTGTGAATCATTGTGTGACGCTGAAGATGAGTTTTGTCATGGAAGCGCTTCCCACATTCCTCGCATTTATGAGGCTTGCGAAATGGGTCCCTTAAAGGTATATTAAGGTGGCAGCATCTTATGTGCTTATTTAAGTTCTGCTTTTGAGCAAATGCATGGCTGCAATGTTCACATTGGTAAGGTCTCTCTCCAGTATGAGTCCTTATATGTACCTGAAGACAGCGATTCTCTGCAAAGGCTTTATTACAAAAAGGACAAGCATGTGGCTTTAAGCGTTTATGAACACGGTTGTCATGCCTTTTCAGGCCACAAGTTCTTGGGAAAATCTTTCCACATTTTTCACACTTAAAACCAGTGTCTGTTTCCTTGGATGATGTTTGTTCTGGAAGAAGATCAGCAATACTCAGAAGACTTTCATCATCACTACCAAGCGTTGATGATTCACTAGGCTCAGATTTCACCCTATTCAGCTCTTTGGGGGAGTTTTGTTGCAAACAGTCTTCATCCTCACTATCTTCTTGGGTTGCATTTGATTCTGACCCATTTGACTCTTCAGCCAAATTGCACATTCCTGTATCTTTAATTGGTCTATCATGCATTAAAGGAGACTTTTCCAATTGACTGGCATTGTCATAATTTGAATCAAGGGCTTCTGGGTTACCATTAGAACAAGAAAGATATTCTTTATCTTTTGGCTCTTCCTTTATACATTTGACATGGCTATCAACCTCAAAATCACCTTCCTCTGTTTTAAGGCTGGCTATGACATCAACATGTTCACCTTCAGGGGATGATGCCTTACGTTCATGGCCGCCCCCAGGCTTGGGGGCTGTAGGACTTAGGCAATAATCCATTGCAAATAAATCAGCAACTAATGAGCGCTGTTGTCCAACAGCACAAACATAAATAGAGTTTCTTTCTTTAGACTGCTCCAATGATAAAGGAAAGTCATTGGTGAGATTGATGATATCTTGTGACTTGTTTTGTAGAGGATGATGTACTATTGTTGGATGTGAGATGAGATTTGTTAAAAACTGTTTTTCCATTTTTTGCAAGTGGTTACTTGGTGCTACAGCATCATATGTATTTACATTTTCAAATCCCTAAAAAATAAAATAAAAGATTTTGAGCATGCATCACATAGGGACTTATTAAAGACGAGAAACAAAAATAACAGAACGATCTTTGCTCACTTGTTCTCTTGCTTAAAAAAGAAAGAAGTGCATTATCCTAACATCAGAGAAGAGCTTTGCTTTGGCAATGTTTAGGGAAATACAAAGCTATTGAAGGCATTGTTTAAATTCAAAGAATACAACACAATGGGACTTTTCCCTAAGAGATCTCGAGACAATGAATCACATTACGCTTTATCTTCTTAATCTTTTCTGTCGCTATATTCATGGTAAGAGTATTCATTCTGTAAGTGTCAGTCGCTCGTATAAACTTAGCTTATCATATCTGTAATTCTAGTTACTTTACTTGGGCATCCTGGCATGATCTTGACAATCCTTGCTCCTCGGCCATGCTACAATCTAACCGATAAAACGGCTGTTTGTTATTTTTGTCCCGTTGTCCAGAGTGTTCGGTCATCTAACGTGAAGGGACATATTAAAAGTTTGAGATTATCAAAATATAGACAACTAAAGCTAAACAAGAAAAGATAATATCATAAAGTAAAAAAACTTAACTATTACCTTTTGCATTCAAATAGTCTTTTAGTCGATAGAAGTATTTTTAGTAACATAACACAATGGAAAAAAGACAATATCAGCGTTGATCTTACAAACAAATTCTGGTTCTTACTTCTAGACATACCCTAACATAATCTGATTTGTTCTGGTATATTCAGTTACCTAATTTAAGTAGAAATTAAGTTTTTGTGTTCAGCTGACAACATGTACCGCTTTGATCGGGTATTCGTTTCATTTTTGTTGACTTGCAGTGAAACCAGGCCTCGGAAGGAAAGACTGGGGCGAGATCCTGTTTTACCACAGGTATACCTTAACGACCTCTGATAAGAAAAAGATTTATTGAGAGGTCTGTACAGGGCCCGAAAGAGACATCCCAAAAAAGGACACAGTAGGCCCGCAAATGATTCCGTAATAATTATCGGAATGGAACGCGGAATGAAGTGCTCGGCTCTATGCTAGATAAAAAGGGAACACTTTCTTTTTGTTAAATAATTTTAAATGGGCGGAAATTATACATTTTTATATAAAAAATGAAATTACATTTAAAAAAAGCAATGTTTTTTCTCTTAACCCTCTTTTTTATGGTGTAGTTCCAGAAAGTATCCATCCCCCCCATTGAGGGGATTGGTAATTCCAGGGGGGTAGGGGAGTTCAAACGCCCAGGAATTTTTCCAGGGGTTTGGAAATTTCAGAGGGGTGGGGGGTCATACCTCCGACCCCCTCAATAGGGAGGTATGCATATTTTCTGGAACTACACATGTGGAAAGACTAGACTTCTATCAAAATAACCTATGATAAATGCATGCGGGATGTGCGTGTTTTATTATTTTTTAACTGTTACATGTGACAAGTAGAGAGTCGGATAAAAACGCGATTGACACTATCGTGTTTTTTTATCTCTTTATTCATAATCATTGTATTTTTTATGAATATCAACGTCGATTTTCTAACAAAAGCGTAAAATAAATCTGATATTTTCACCTTCTTTGGAAACAAAATGAAATATGAAAATGCCTATCAAGTACATTATGTTCAATTTCTAATTCAAGGTCCTGTCACACGTACGTTTTTTCTCTTGCGACCTGTCTCGCAAAAAAACTGTTGCAGGTCGCACGCGCATACTTTTGCGTGTGACACCCCCTTTGCAACTTGTTTTGCATTTCTCAAAGTCGCACGAAAATTGTTTTTTAACACGCGATTTAGATTATTAGTATAATCTATTAACAACTAAATTATATAAAATGATGTGGTGTTCGATTAAATAACTCTTGATTAAATGATTGATCAAATCAAAATGTAAACAAAACGCGCAATATAAAAGGCAAGCTGTCATTCGTCATCACTGAGCGAAGAGCTCCGTAGAGAGAGACCAAAATGCTACAATAGAGTTCTAGAGTGGCCTATAACACACTTTAGAAGAAAACGTAGCCTTATCAACAGCTGTTTCTTGAAACAGAACGAAAAATAGCGAGAAATAGATAGGTTTTTAAGCGATGCTTTAGGTCCCTTAATGTTTATCCTGTTTATTAATGACTTACCACTTGTAGTCTCCAACAGCGCACTCGAGATATATGCAGATGATACAACACAAGTCGCAAGTGGAAGTAGCATTAGTGAGGTTGAGTCTATTCTTACTGAAGAGCTAAAAAAGGTGAATGGATGGGCGAATGAAAACAAAATGGTTTTGAACCAAAGCAAAACCAAATCAATGCTTATCTGTAGCAAGCCAAAGTTGCGCAAATTGGCAGGAAAGGATTTGACAGTCAGCACAGAAAATGGCCAGCTTGAATGTGTCAATGAAGTTAAACTGCTTGGCATAAGATTAGACAACTCCTTAACCTGGGACAACCACCTCAAGTACATTCACAATAAGATCTCCAAGCGACTAGGCTTGTTAAAAAGGACAAAGAAATTCCTTTCACTTAAAGCAAGAACCCTGTTCTACCATTCGCTCATACAGCCAATATTAGACTATGGTGCTATCGTCTGGGGCTCGACTAAAAAGCAACACATCGACGATATGGTCAAGTTCCAGAAACGATGTGCGCGGGTTATCCTCGATAAGGAATGGGATGCACCCTCCAAACCACTTTTTGAAGAACTAAATATTGTCCCCTTCAACAAGAGAATAATCTACCTACAACTTGTTTTGCTCTTTAAGGCAATGAACAATATGACCCCATGCTATATCAGGGATATGTTCGTTAAGTGTAGTGATGTACATAACAAGAACACTAAAAATGCAGCAAACCATAACTTAGTACTTCCCAAGGCTCGGAATACATTAGCAAAAAACAGCTTTAAGTCTGTAGCAGCTAAAAGGTGGAATGCATTGCAGAAATCAAAGAATCTACCTACCTACCTACCTACCAACCTACCTACCAACCTACCTACCTACCTACCTACCTACCTACCTACCTACCTACCTACCTACCTACCTACCTACCTACCTACCTATCTATCTATCTATCTATCTATCTATCTATCTATCTATCTATCTATCTATCTATCTATCATGTCAAATTCGTTGTTTGTACGCGCGTGCACTATAATGACGCCATTTCAAAAGCGCGCGCTTTTTTGAATTTTATTTTCCAATTCAAACGAGCGTGTGCTGTGTTTGATTTCTCAAGTACAATTTTTGCTCTTGTTTTTGTAGAGAATGGACTCCAAACACTTGCCAAATATTCCTTATAATTCTTTAACACTCTTTTGTACTTAAAAGTTGTCGTAGTTTCTCTCACGGCTTTACTTTTAGCATGTTTTCTAGTTGTAAATGACGGTGACTTGCGCGAGAGCTTGCGAAAAATAGTGCAGAGAAAAGCTGACGTTGCAACGATTTTATTAGAATTGGAATTATAGCGGATTATAGAAGATGACGCGTATGGAATAAACGCAGGAACTTAACAATGTTCTTGCATTTGTCTATAAAAAATCTAACAGAGTCGAGCATTTCATTCCGCCTGTACAACATGCGTCGCGGAACGGATGGGACCTTTGTTTATTAAGGAAAAAGGACGAAAGAGCAGAGTCCATGTCGCAGGATAAGTTCTTTTTTTAACTTCAGATTATTACCCAAAAACCAAACAAAACAAGTCCCGCAAAAGGAATTAAAAATGGCACCGCAGGCAATGATGGTGGGTTTTTTCGTCTGGTTCAGCCGGAATCAGCCAGAGCGCGCGTTCTTATGAAAATCCCATAGTATATATGCTAAATATGAAAATCCCATAGTATATATGCTAAATGTGAAAATCCCATAGTATATATGCTAAATATGAAAATTCCATAGTATATATGCTAAATATGAAAATTCCATAGTATATATGCTAAATGTTAAAATCCCATAGTATATATGCTAAATGTGAAAATCCCATAGTATATATGCTAAATGTGAAAATCTCATAGTATACATGCTAAATATAAAAATACCATAGTATATATGCTAAATGTGAAAATCCCATAGTATATATGCTAAATATGAAAATGCCATAGTATATATGCTAAATGTGAAAATCCCATAGTATATATGCTATATATGAAGATCCCATAGTATATATGCTAAATATGAAAATCCCATAGTATATATGCTAAATATGATAATACCATAGTATATATGCTAAATGTGAAAATCCCATAGTATATATGCTAGATATGAAAATCCGATAGTATATATGCTAAATATGAAAATCCCATAGTATATATGCTAAATACAAAAATACCATAGTATATATGCTAAATGTGAAAATCCCATAGTATATATGCTAAATAATAAAATCCCACAGTATATATGCTAAATATGAAAATCCCATAGTATATATGCTAAATATAAAAATCCCATAGTATATATGCTAAATATGAAAATCCCATAGTATATATGCTAAATGTGAAAATGTCATAGTATACATGCTAAATATAAAAATCCCATAGTATATATGCTAAATGTGAAAATCCCATAGTATATATGCTAAATATGAAAATCCCATAGTATATATGCTAAATATGAAAATCCCATAGTATATATGCTAAATGTGAAAATCCCATAGTATATATGCTAAATATGAAAATCCCATAGTATATATGCTAAATATGAAAATCCCATAGTATATATGCTAAATGTGAAAATCCCATAGTATATATGCTAAATGTGAAATCCCATATTATATATGCTAAATGTGAAAATCCCATAGTATATATGCTAAATGTGAAAATCCCATAGTATATATTCTAAATGTGAAAATCCCATAGTATATATGATAAATATGAAAATCCCATAGTATATATGATAAATGTGAAAATCCCATAGTTTATATGCTAAATAATAAAATCCCATAGTATATATGCTAAATATGAAAATACATGACATAACGACATAGGCGCGTGCACCCTTTTGTTCATATATTCAAGTGTGAATGGTTCGACATTTTGACATAAGCCCAACATAAGGACATGAACATAACGACATAAAAGATAAAACATGTTTTTTTTCTTTTATGTCATTATGTCCATGTCGTTATTAAAGAGTGCGTGCGCCTATGTTGTTATGTCGTTATGTCACTCGTGTGCACTAGGCATTACCGCACGTTAACCTCCAGCAGACAGCGCAAATCAAATTTTCCGAAATTTGAAGCTGCAATGCTAGAGATTCTTGTTCGTAGAAGCCACATTGACAAAATATTGACGATAAATACTGTGTTTTTCTTTAAGGAAGTACTCTTTTTTTACAAAAGCATATGTGAAATTCCACTGTACAAGATGGGACGAGATTAGATTTTGCCCTATTGTTTGAAATTCGTAACCTGTATCGACTTGTTATGCGGTATTCGTGTAATTTGTTCTGTTCGTCACGTGTTCTTGACCTGTTTGCAGACTGTTTTGACCTATCTGTATATGTTATGTCGCCAAGTCTTGCTGAATCTCTGTGATGTTTTGACCTATCTGTATATGTTATGTCGCCAAGTCTTGCTGAATCTCTGTGATGTTTTGACCTATCTGTATATGTTATGTCGCCAAGTCTTGCTGAATCTCTGTGATGTTTTGACCTATCTGTGTATTTTATGTCACCAAGTCTTGCTGAATCTCTGTGATGTTTTGACCTATCTGTATATGTTACGTCGCCAAGTCTTGCTGAATCTCTGTGATGTTTTGACCTATCTGTATATGTTATGTCGCCAAGTCTTGCTGAATCTCTGTGATGTTTTGACCTATCTGTATATGTTATGTCGCCAAGTCTTGCTGAATCTCTGTGATGTTTTGACCTATCTGTGTATGTTATGTCGCTAAGTCTTGCTGAATCTCTGTGATGTTTTGACCTATCTGTATGTTATGTCGCCAAGTCTTGCTAAATCTCTGTGATGTTTTGACCTATCTGTATATGTTACGTCGCCAAGTCTTGCTGAATCTCTGTGATGTTTTGACCTATCTGTGTATGTTATGTCGCCAAGTCTTGCTGAATCTCTGTGATGTTTTGACCTATCTGTATGTTATGTCGCCAAGTCTTGCTGAATCTCTGTTATGTTTTGACCTATCTGTACATGTTACGTCGCCAAGTCTTGCTGAATCTCTGTGATGTTTTGACCTATCTGTGTATGTTATGTCGCCAAGTCTTGCTGAATCTCTGTGATGTTTTGACCTATCTGTATGTTATGTCGCCAAGTCTTGCTGAATCTCTGTGATGTTTTGACCTATCTGTGTATGTTATGTCGCCAAGTCTTGCTGAATCTCTGTGATGTTTTGACCTATCTGTATATGTTATGTCGCCAAGTCTTGCTGAATCTCTGTGATGTTTTGACCTATCTGTATATGTTATGTCGCCAAGTCTTGCTGAATCTCTGTGATGTTTTGACCTATCTGTATATGTTATGTCGCCAAGTCTTGCTGAATCTCTGTGAATGCGGAAGTGAGCTTGTTGATCCTCTTTTCCAAGGTTTTCTTTGTCAGTGCGTTTTCCTGGAGGAGTTGTCGCATTTCATCCTCGACTTCTAGGACCTGAAAATCACGCGATGTGCGATAAGAATCATATCGCGTTATGATTAATCAAATTTTTTACAACAACATCTTATCTGGTTTAGAAACGATCATCAAAAACTGAAAGCTACTTAGGGGCGTTTGACAATTTATTTAAAGGTAGCATTATGTGGCACGTTCATGCGTTGACTTGATGCAAGTTAGGGATTGAAAATCCATAATCAATCCAAAATCTTGTAAAGAAAAACAAGAAAAGAAAACGGTCAATTAGTGGGCCTATATAAAAAACCTAAACAAAGAACCATGTCCATTAAAAAGGCCATTATTGTAAGAAAAAAGGCCACCCTTTAGCTAGTCTGGCCAGGCGGGAGTTAAACCTTTGGCATAGTTTAGTGGGACTTACCCTCTGGTTGGCCTGGTCTAGTTCGGATTGCTTCTCCTTGTGAATCCTGTCCACCTCTTTTTCGTGGCTGTGCTTCACAGATTCCAATTGACGGCGGAACGCGTCATCACATGATTTGAGTTTCTCCATCGAAGCGCTTCAAGACAAGTTACATAATAACTATAATGATTGTATATTATAGGTAATAATTGTATAAGATTCTGTAAAAGAAACGATCTATAAAAACATGGAATTCTTTATAGTAAATGTATTAATATTATTATTATTGTATTAACTTGTAGTGTTTTTTTTAAAATAAAGAACGTTGCTTTGTTGACTTTGTCCCCCCTATACCCCCTCCCCTCACCTGGTGATAGTGACGGCTTTGTCCCCTACTAGCCCTACCCCCACTCCCCGTCACACAGTAATAGCTTTGGGACTCCTCCCTTACCCCCTATATCTGAGGGCGGTGACGCCCCTGTCCCGCCAACACTACTCCCCTTACCTTGCCGCGGTAATGGCCTTGTCTCTCTCTTCGGTAAGCGTCTTTTCCTTCTCTTTAAAGTTGTCTCGCATCTGGACGACCTCAGACTCCATCTGTGTGATGAGTCCGCTTTTTTCTTGCCATTTGCTGCGAAGCGACCTGAGATAGAAGCCCCCGGAAGTGTGTTCTTCTTATCATGAACATGCCAGTGGGTAAACATGTTAAGTTCAACTACTACACACCCACTACACACAACGCATTACATAATATTTTCTAGCAAAATTTATATTGTCTCTATTTGAGTGCCTCGGGGAAGAATGATTTAGAAAGCACGCCACAATAACACTCTAAGCTTAACAGATGACTCCATTACGAGTCTGGTTCAGAAATATTGTGATGATGTCATTAAATGTTATGTACAGAGGTCAGGCATACAAGCCAGCCTACTTTGTAAGTTATCACCTGTATTGGTATTTATTGGAATAAAGTTTTTATTTTTTCCAAAAAAATATTGAGCGAGTCCGGTTCGTTGGATGCCGCGTCGCGCAAATGCAACAGAGCGTAAATAGCCCAAATATACACACATATATAAGCACTTACCTCAGCCCATCTTTGGTTTTCTCTAGCTCCTCCTGGCTGTCTCGGAGCTGTGTTTTGAGTTCATCTTTACGTTGTCTTAGAGCATCCACTTCGTCCTGTTACAAACGTTTTTACATTATCAAAACTTTTTCATGTTTAATCAGAGGGGCTTAGCGAAGGGGGGTCCAAAAATACAGTAAATTTATAAGATATCATATGGGCCTTTTTTGGGCCCCCTCCTGGCTACGCCCTTGTTTATATAGTAACTCATGATATATAAAGTGAGTTTAATGATCTCTTAGAAGCTCGAACAACTTCCTGCCCCCCCACCCCCCAAAAAGAGGGTACAATTTTTTGTTTCATACATTCCCACAGGAAAGATTATATCACAGACCTTTATTTGGTATCGAGAGGAAAAGCATCTTTTGTAGAATTTAAAGATTCCAATAAAGATTTCTGATTGAAAACGTCTCTCATAAATCAAAACTGTAGGTTTTCAACTGTAACTCTTTCTATTATCTGTTGCCTTAATTAACAAACTTGCTCCATATCCTGTCTGGATTAGGAGCTGTGAGTTTTTACAGCGAATACCGTCGTCCTTACCTGCAGCTCCGTGCTTGTTGTCAACTCTGACGCCAGCTTTTGCTCGAGGTCTGCCACTTGCTTCGCATTCTCGTCACGAATTCTCTTGATCTCATTCTCACGCTCAGACAAAGCCTAAGGAAAACGTTTCTAGCATTATAAAAGCTAAACATTTCTCTTTTTAGGTAGATTAGCCGTCTTTATGCCACATAGATCACAATATACCTGTCTCAGCTTGCGAGTGGAGTCCGTCTGATCCTCAATCAACTTGGCCTTTATGCGAATCGTCTCGTTATCACTCTGAAACAAAGGTTGACAATGATACAGATAATACTCTCTTCACATTTATTCCAATTATGCATTACTATATAGATTTATATAATAATTATAATAAAAACAATAGTAATTTATAATCATGATGATCAGCATCACTAGCATTATCGTCATCATAAAAAAAATCATGGAATCATCATCATCATCACGATCATTCTCGGCATAATAATATCATCATGATAATCTTCAACATAATCATCATTATCATTATAATAATCTTCAACATAAACATCATCATCATGATAATCTTCAACATAATCATCATCATGATGATGCGTTGTGGGTGGGTTTTGAACTATCGTTTTTTGTGCACCCAAGATATAATGTAATGTTATTTAAAAGTGAGTAATGGAAAAATGATATGTAATGGAAAAATAACAGTACAAATGTAAATCATTGATTTAATCTTATGTTATAGGGTGTGTGGTGTTGGGCGTCCTTGCAACATTGTAATAAAAATGAGAATAAAAATGAAAAAAAAAATCATCATCATAATAATAATAATCCTCGACATAATGATTATTGAAAATACCTGTGATTGTTTCTTCATCTGATTCAGCTCGGCCGTGAGGACCTCGATACGAGACTCCAGTCGCCCTCGGTCGGACGCAAGAGAGGCACCTGAGGCACAAGGCAAGGATCAGAAAAGGCTCCTGACCCTACTACGGGTTGTCGCTACACAAAACTAAGGGACAAAAAAGGGATAAGCAAGGTCTCAAAGCATCCATGGTGGACAGCTACGGTGGAACTCAGCGACAAGATAGGGATTAAAAAGGCTTTTAAAGCCATTTATAGCGGGTAGCTACAGTGAAAATAAGCAATAATAAGAAAGGGCAGCAGTGGACTCCATGGTTACCTTGCTGGGCGAGCTCCTGACTCCATAGCTTCCTCTCTGTGCGCAACCCCTCGATAACAGACTCCTGAGCACGGATTTGCGCAGCGAGCTTGGACTTATCCTGACAAAAGAGGGAGAACCGAGGGAGGTGGGAGGGGGGTTAGTTGAATGAAAAAAATAATGATTAGATTATGCCTCTCGCATAGCCTCCTCCGCAGGCATATCGTCTCATTAATAAGAAAAAAAAAATAGGATGTGGGCTTCCTGTGGGGAATAGAGGAGTAAAATAACGCATTGGGGGGACGGGGTACCAGTTCACTGCGTCTTTTAAAACATAAACACAGGAATCCCGAATCTGAATAAAGGCCGGTTCAACAAAAAAGCCAATACCAGACAGAGTAGAGTTGCCTGCGGAGGGGGATACCTTTCATAGAAGTAGACCTTGATTACAACTATTACTCTAAATTGGAATAATAAAATTCACCAAGTATTTTGCGTATTTACAAGGAATGAGCTTCTCGAAGCGGTTGGTGTTAGTACGTAAAATATTCTCATATCTTATGACTTTCAGTTGTAGTGGGAATAATATATGAAAGTGCCAGTCACTCCTGACTAAAGCAACAAGCTCATTGTTCCACCATAAAGACTTCCACAGAAATTGCCAACTTTGTTAGAAGAGCATGCAGCATTGTACTGTTGGACACCAACACCAGGACAACAATATTGCAACAAAATTTGATGGCGTCCTGCTTTGCACCAAATGCTTTGACATGTCACATATAACTAGCACATAGCCAACATTTGACACATTGTGTACAGACAATCATGCTTCGTCATGTCACATATAACTAGCAAATAATGTAACACAATCTAGAGTGGTGCTATTGGTGTCACGCGATCTAACCTGCTCTAGTGTCTCGAGTCTGTTCAGCTGGCGCCGCGCATCGTTCAGCTGACCTTCCAAGGTCTGGATGCGATCCTGAGAACGAAAACGAAACAAGTCGAATAATAAATACTCAAAATAATGCTTTGATAATATCACCACGCCCAGAACACATTGCAAATGAGACACTAACCTTGTACTCAGCCACGACTTCCTGCTTTCCTCGAGACAACTCGGTCAGTCTTCCGCGCTGCTCTTTCACCATCTGTGACACGAAAAGGTGAAGGCCTTTTAGCATCCATATGGTACCCTCAATTACCATCTAAGGCGTCTATCGCCTAAGGTGTCCATGTTCTCGCCAAGGTTTCCCAAGAAAGGAGAATTAAAGGATCACGGCCTAAGCTTCATTTGTGATACAAGTAGCCATAACCCCCTTCCCTCACCACCAATGATAATATGATGTTTTCTTATATTTTGCTTCTTGTATGACCAAAGCAAGCGAAAAAGGGGGGTGCTGAAATGAAGAGAACGTGAAAGCTTTCAGCTTGCACTTTCTATCTACACGTTTGTGAGATCAATTCGGAAGCAAGCGGAACACAAGTGAGAGACTGTTAAACACAAGCGCAGGCAAATCAAGCTTTTGCGATCTTTCGCGCTTGCGTTCCACAGATCAAGAATTAGTTATTCCTGTGTTTGCG
Organism: Nematostella vectensis; assembly: GCF_932526225.1. Taxonomy (NCBI): domain Eukaryota; kingdom Metazoa; phylum Cnidaria; class Anthozoa; order Actiniaria; family Edwardsiidae; genus Nematostella; species Nematostella vectensis. The sequence continues at coordinate 8,356,931 of NC_064046.1, read as the reverse complement.
TCCGGAGATTGATTTACCGCGGTTAACTCGTTGACCATGTTGACTGCCTTGGTCTCTTTTTGACTGGCTGTTTGCACTGTGTGCTTTTGCTGCGCTGCTTCCTCGCTAACACGCTCGAATGCCTCTTGTAACTGAAAAGACAACTTTGATCAAATCAAACACTACACCTTCTTTTTCGAAAGAAGTGCCCTTATTTCACACACATTTCGCATCAGGATTAGTTATCCGCGCTGGCTGTATTTCTCTGCTTCTGCCCTACCACGAGTAAATGGTGGTGATTTGCGCATAAACAGAGCAAATATTTTGATGTCTGGTGCGGGAGCGTATCTATTGGGGTTCGCAACGTGCACGCGCACCCTCGTCCGGCTGCCAAAATGGGGATCATGTCTTGTATAGGTATTTTGCACAATGATGTCTCTCCCAGTGCACCACCTCTCCCCTCCAACGCCAAATTTTGGCCACGCCCCTATCTTGCCTTGCAGTTCAGGTTCAGTGATGTTGGTTCTTGACTTAACTTCGGTCACACAAATGTTATAACCGACCTCCCAGCAGATAAGTAATATATTTGTACCTCTTTGAATCGGTTGGCCTCTATTTGTAGCGCCATTCGGAACTCATCTTCAAGCGCAGAGTACTCAGCATCCCGCTTGTCCAGCCTAAACAAGAAGTGCTACAGCTAATGTTCCCTTTTATTGTTTTTATCGTGTCTGTTTGATTATTTTTTACTGTTAATGCCTAAGTTATGGCATAATCTGTTGTCTAGCTAGATTTAGCTTTCTGGTTAGTTCTAGGCAGCCGGTGCTCTGTGCTAAATATGGGACTTGCGCTAAGAGATCACGTGACCTTTCTGGGTGGCGAATTCAAACCAAAATTATCACAGGAATAACTGCACCTGTAACAACAGAGAACGACGAAAAAAACTTAAATCTTTCTAAAAAAAGAATTATGGCTTCTTCGTAAGCGCTGAATAAGTTGCCTTTTGTTGCTGTTTGTTGCTAAAAGCCTAAGCGCGCGCTCGTTTGCCATCCAAACGTCACGTGATCTTCTAGCAGTTCAAAGTTGGCATATTTACATTGGGTAGCTTGTATGGTTGATTACCTTAGTTCGGAGTTGATATGTTTACATTGGGTAGCTTGTATGGTTGATTACCTTAGTTCGGAGTTGATATGTTTACATTGGGTAGCTTGTATGGTTGATTACCTTAGTTTAGAGTTGACATGTTTACATTGGGTAGCTTGTATGGTTGATTACCTTAGTTTAGAGTTGACATGTTTACATTGGGTAGCTTGTATGGTTGATTACCTTAGTTTAGAGTTGACATGTTTACATTGGGTAGCTTGTATGGTTGATTACCTTAGTTTAGAGTTGACATGTTTACATTGGGTAGCTTGTATGGTTGATTACCTTAGTTTAGAGTTGACATGTTTACATTGGGTAGCTTGTATGGTTGATTACCTTAGTTTAGAGTTGACATGTTTACATTGGGTAGCTTGTATGGTTGATTACCTTAGTTTAGAGTTGACATGTTTACATTGGGTAGCTTGTATGGTTGATTACCTTAGTTTAGAGTTGACATGTTTACATTGGGTAGCTTGTATGGTTGATTACCTTAGTTTAGAGTTGACATGTTTACATTGGGTAGCTTGTATGGTTGATTACCTTAGTTTAGAGTTGACATGTTTACATTGGGTAGCTTGTATGGTTGATTACCTTAGTTTAGAGTTGACATGTTTACATTGGGTAGCTTGTATGGTTGATTACCCTAGTTTAGAGTTGACATGTTTACATTGGGTAGCTTGTATGGTTGATTACCTTAGTTTAGAGTTGACATGTTTACATTGGGTAGCTTGTATGTTTGATTACCTTAGTTTAGAGTTGACATGTTTACATTGGGTAGCTTGTATGGTTGATTACCTTAGTTTAGAGTTGACATGTTTACATTGGGTAGCTTGTATGGTTGATTACCTTAGTTTAGAGTTGACATGTTTACATTGGGTAGCTTGTATGGTTGATTACCTTAGTTTAGAGTTGACATGTTTACATTGGGTAGCTTGTATGGTTGATTACCCTAGTTTAGAGTTGACATGTTTACATTGGGTAGCTTGTATGGTTGATTACCTTAGTTTAGAGTTGACATGTTTACATTGGGTAGCTTGTATGTTTGATTACCTTAGTTTAGAGTTGACATGTTTACATTGGGTAGCTTGTATGGTTGATTACCTTAGTTTAGAGTTGACATGTTTACATTGGGTAGCTTGTATGGTTGATTACCTTAGTTTAGAGTTGACATGTTTACATTGGGTAGCTTGTATGGTTGATTACCTTAGTTTAGAGTTGACATGTTTACATTGGGTAGCTTGTATGGTTGATTACCTTAGTTTAGAGTTGACATGTTTACATTGGGTAGCTTGTATGGTTGATTACCTTAGTTTAGAGTTGACATGTTTACATTGGGTAGCTTGTATGGTTGATTACCTTAGTTTAGAGTTGACATGTTTACATTGGGTAGCTTGTATGGTTGATTACCTTAGTTTAGAGTTGACATGTTTACATTGGGTAGCTTGTATGGTTGATTACCTTTGTTTGTACTGTTGTAGCTCCTGCTCATGGCGGGCTTCCTGTCTCACCATCTCGCGCTCAATGGCCTCGCGCATCTCACGGCTGTCATTCTTTACCATGCCCTCCATCGCTACCCTGATGTCCCAAGGTGCCACGCAGTGTTATAGGTACGAGAGGGTTAGTTTTCTCTACTATAGTAGGTTGTGACAGCAGTCACACAACATTACAGGACCATTATGATGGTCACACAACATAACAGGACCATTATGATGGTCACACAACATTACAGGACCATTATGATGGTCACACAACATTGCAGGACCATTATGATGGTCACACAACATTACAGGACCATTATGATGGTCACACAACATTACGGGACCAATATGATGGTCACACAACATTACAGGACTATTACGATGGTCACACAACATTACAGGACCATTTTGCTGGTCACACAACATTACAGGACAATTATGATGGTCACACAACATAACAGAACCATTATGATAGTCACACAACATTACAAGACCATAATGATAGTCACACAACAGTACAGGAGAATTATGATGGTCACACAACATAACAGAACCATTATGATAGTCACACAACATTACAAGACCATAATGATAGTCACACAACATTACAGGGCCATTATGACCATGATGATGACAGCAGTCTTGAAATATAAAATTGACAGCTTTCCAGATAATAATGGTATAACAACAACAACAACAACAACAACAACAACAACACAACAACAACAACAACAACAACAATAATAATAATCTGAAAAAAGAAAGATTTTACTCACTTATGTTGCTGTTCTCGTGAGGCGAGTAGTTCTTGTAGTTGCTGTAGTTGACCTTTGTGCTGTTTGACAGCATGTTTCAGTAGCTCAACCTCACGATTCGCAGCAGCTGCTGCCATTTGGTACTCCTGTGCCCGAGCCACCTGAAACAGCATGTACAGAATTCAATCAACATTGAACTTTCGAAGTGTGGAAATGTCAACCACATATTCTTGAAGCATATGCATGCTTTCTGAAAATGTAAGTATCACACAGGATAAAAGCTGTAAAAATAATGTTGAATGATTGATGTTTTGTACTATACACCCATATGTTTAAACCCAAAATATGACGATAAACTTAGTTTTACTGAATATAAGGCAAACATAAAACATTCGCAGTTCAAAATCCAAAGGATCCAAAACCCAAGGATCCAAAAGTCACACAATGTAATCTACAATCTTATTGTGTTATTTATGTATTTTATGTAAAGAGCAAACAAGGTCATGGTTGTACAAACTGTTTCCAGTACACATGACCACCACTTGCCTCATGGGCATGCTGTTTTATCCTCTCTGTCTCCATTCGACCAGCGGAATCCTCCATGTCACGCAGTGTCGTGCGCTGTGCTTCATTAGATTCCCTCAGCCTCTCAACTTCATCTGTTAGCGTAGTGTTCTTGTTCTGATAAAACAAAGGTTCAACATAATTTACAACATAATGTATGTAGAACAAAGTGACTACATAAATGCCATGACTATAGCTACAAAAATTAGTCAGGGCTTAAACAATCACTCATTCTCTCCAATTCACCTCATCCATTGAGCTTAACCCATTGACCCATCATGTTTATTTTTTAGCTAAATTTACAAAAAAAAAAACAGACTGAAACAGATATCTCCCCCCCTTATTTTGAGTTTTATACAGCCCATCAAAGTCAAACACAGCTGCACCTAGTCAGCGGTATCCTAGCTTTCCAACAGTGCTTTGCGGGCCCCACTTTTAATCCCTTGTCATTCTGCTGATGCGAGCACAAGATGATGGTTGCTTGTATTTTTCATAAAAAATACAGCTATTAGCATATTGGGAGAGTATCCTAGAACATCTTGAAATCTATAGGGGCATAATTGAGTGCTATGCTTATGGGTATTTGCAAGTAAAGGTGGATTTATGGTGATTTTTTCTTGTTTTGCTTAGCCTGGATGAGAAAATAACTTTCTAATGAATCACCACAGCTCTCCTAAATGCTGTCTTTTCTGAAACCAAATTGATTCCAAAATTGTTTACACTGCTATTCTGGGTCAGTGTGACCTGGAATTGATTTGTCTGGCTTTGGGGTGAAAAGAAATACAAAAAATTATCTGACTTTTGAGATAGGAGTGTTGACTGGCTCTCCCCTCATGTATTTTTCCCGGGATCTCCCAGAATGCTTTGCAATCCGAAATGGCATCCAAGTGGTTTTACAAGCCTTCAAGGAGTGGACATTTTGTTTTGAGGCCATGGAAATGAACCTGGAGGATCAGAATAAAGGTATCTATTTGTGCCTTGAGCTGTGATTGCTGATCTCTCCCTTGTGTGGTATTTTGAGCATTTTGTTAAGAGGGGTGATTCTGCTTTTTTTTCCTTGTTCGATTTGAAATCTGTCAAAGAACCTGTGCTATTATTTGGCTTAAGAGTAGTTTCTATCACCTTGGTTGGATGCATATCTTCAAGATCATCTATCCCTTAGACTGATGCCTGAGTATCTTCATCTTGTTGTGTTTATTTTGCATTTATGAATTTTTTGGTTTGTGGGTACTTCTCAAAACCGGTACAGGCCGGTTGAGGGGTCAATGTCTTAAAGTCTGATATTATAATGGTAAGAAACGGAAGACCATGTCTAAAAATTTCTGTGTGAGAGGCTTCATATCTGCTTCTCTGTATTTTTTGGTGGATGAATATGGTAAGCATCCTCTGGTACTCAGCTATTTGCACTGAGATCTTTTGTCAGAAGGTATTTAGCAATCATGCCCAAAGAAGGAATCAAGTTACTAAATTTAATCAAGGTACTCAGCCATTAGCACTGATATCTTTTGTCAGAAGGTTTTAAGCATTTGCTCAGAGAACGAATCAAGTTATCAATTGTATATTAAGGGGAAAGGGTGGGTGTTGGGTAAACATATCTTTTACCATGCCTCCCCCCCTTACATAGCCCCAGAATGAAGAAAACCCACACAATAATGAACATGATAAACATAATGGCAGCATCAGAAAACTAATTATTTCTTGCATTTCAGGCATGGTTCTGTAATCCCAGCTGTTGTTGCTACCTGCAGGTCTGATACAGTGCCCTTGAGTTCAGCCTTTATCTCTCTTTCTTTGACCAATGCCTCTTTCAGACGTGCACTTGCTGCTAGTGCCGCCTCTTGCAGGTTCTTTTCCTGAAGTCCTGATAATATAAGACAACACAAGTAATGAGCTAACATTTCCAAATTCACTCTGCCTGCCGGATAGAAACTAAGAGATCACATATTGCATGTTTAGGCTTGATTCTTGGTGAACTTATTGTAAGCGGGTAATTAATTTAAGCCCCCTTCCGGGAAAATTGCTATCACTTCTGAACCATAGCATCTACGAGGCTTAAACTTGGTGACTTTTCTGCAATTTTGATGCCATTGACATGTGATGCTCCATGTTACCATAAGTTTCCCAAAATCTAAAAATAATTTTTCATGGTCCTGTTTCTCAGGCTTAAATGCCTGTTTTGACTTCATAAGTTCATTTAGGTGTTTCACAAAATTATTACATTATTACCTTATAATTTTTTTAACTTTTTTATTTGGGAGAGGGGTGGGTAAATCTTGCTCTCTCAAAACTGCTGGTAAAAATGCCACCAGTTTCGATAGATGACACTAAGCTAATATTATGCATTTATCATCACTAGGTAGTAATACATGTATGCAAATCCTTTTTTTTTAATCATAAGAACCCAATGGCAGAAATTCTTAAAACAATTGATTATAAACGTTTTTATGGCCTTTTTGCATTGCAAAGCCGTACAAGTGTGTATTTTGACCATAGTGGTCATAGCCTCAGCGGATCAGGAAATACAGACGGGGGGGGGGGGGGGGGGGGGGCTTTCTACAGCTCAAAATAACCCAGTCTGAATAGGGTTAATCTGTCTCTCATACATTGTTGTCAAGTATCCAACGAAGTCGACTTCGAAACTTGACTATTGAGCAGTAAACAGGCAAGGATTTATTATGTTAAGAATCTCTACTGAAGCATTGAATTATAACACAAAAACCAACACCACATTCTAAGGATTCTGACCAACAAAAAATGAAATATGTCACAATGTGTTATCATCTTGTTTCATACCAACAATAAGGAAAATGCCATAAAAATGCTAAGCATTCATAAGCTAGGACTGTTCACCTTTGGTCTGTAGTGTTTTTATGTGATCTACCAGCTTGCGCCCTGCCTGTTCTGCTTTCCAACGTCTTTCACGCTCTGCTTCAAGCTCCTGAATTAGAGACTGAAAATGAAACAACTATTAAATACAAACAGCTAAAATATCTCCTGTAAAACGACTGACTGATTTGACTGTATGAATTTAGCCATTTCTTTCTCCCTTTTGTGCTATACTTTATAAGTATTGTCAATAAATGAAAAACAACTAATTTTAGACAAATAAAACTTCTTTAAAAATGAAAAACTGCTATCTATTTAACTATAATAAGATTTAGTTTTGTTATGAAGTTTTTTTTTATTTCATTGACAAGAAAGTGGGGTGAAGTAGAAATTTAGATGTGGGAAGGAAAAACATATGGTATTCCATGACAAGAACCACAAAAAAAAAAAAAAATAGAGGACTGCCCCTAAACAAAAATCTGCAATGAGAAACACACTCACCATCAGGGTGGCATCATCTTCTGGAGGCCGCACAGTTCTTGTTGGAATAGCTTGCTTCCCACGAACCTTCAGCACTTCCCTGTCTTGGCCAACTCCCTCCCTAGGGGTGGTAGGTGAGGTGGAGCTTGAGCTACTCTGAGGGGTGGTCTTGGGAACTTTAGCTCTTTTGCTGCCAGGTTGATGTGTCTTGGATTTAGACTTGCTAAGAGTGACCTTGCTTCTCACTGTTCTGACCGGCTTTGTTTTGGCTTCTTTGGAGGGGAATTCTTGTTCACTTTCTGAATCATCAGATTGTTTATTGCCTGAGAAAAGGGAAATAATTTGGTAAACTTGTAATTAAATAAAGACACTTTTATCAGAGTAAAACATGTGAAAACACTCCCTTTTTGACAAAAATTAATAAGTAATAATCTTGTCATAACAATAGGGCTCCTATTTGATCATTCATTTATTTCCTATGTGTTGTATAGCTGTTAGCCATGTGCATTGGTTTAGAGGAAGAAGAATATACAGCATGTCAACAAATTTATAATGCCATCACTTATTACCTCCTACACAGAGCCAATCAGGATGGAAGAAAAGTTTGACAGTTTGAAAACAGCCAATCACAATGCAAGAAAAGTATAAACAATGTTATTTGATTGAGTTGTACTTGAGTGTGAATGAAGAAGTGAGTGAACTTAAATATAGGGTGGGAATGTATCCAATTTGCAAAATCTAAACTGTATTTCTCAAACTTCCATATTTAACCCTCAAAAACTGTTCTTGTTTACCATAGTAGCAAACATGGAGGTATAAAATTATGATCATAAAAAACAAACACATTTTTGTTCAGACAACCTGGAGTCAATCAAGATTTTACTTGATACTGCTACAGGATATTAGGAGCATGTGATTCCTGCACTTACCTTCTGTTTTTCTTTGGACTCTGGAAGGTGGCTTGAATAAAACAAAACAAAAAATGAGAAAAAAGTATGGGGATAGTTGTTGAAACAGCCAAAAGATTGAATAGGGTTAATGAATATTAGGGAGGTCTGTAAATGGCAAGAAGTAAAGATATGTAGGTAAAAGGTTAATTAAAGATTGATATAGAGGTCAAAAGGATACCTGTGATGTAGTGTGAATGCAATCTAAATAAAATGAAGATTTAAACATGTGTTTTTACTACAGTACAGACTGAAAGTGTTCTAAAATTTTGCAGTGTGGATTCTGAGTAAAGATATTTTCTTGGTGAGAAATGCTGCTTATCGGGGGAGAGGTTACAATTCATCCAAAGCACAGTGCTAACTCGATAGGCAACAAGAAATCACAAGGTCTTTGTGGGTGGTAAACTTGAATGTGCTGCGTTTTTAGCTGCAAAATAGCAGCACTAAAAGCAACTTATTCAGTACTTACGAATCAGACAGGAAGCTTCTTTGACAAAATGCTTTCATGCAACCATTCCTGTGGTTATTTTGGCTTGAATTTGCCACTCAAAAAGTTATGTCATTTCTTAGCATGGGCTGCCTATTATTTCCAGGATATGGTTTCCCTTACCTGTGAAGTGACAAAGTTTGCTAGGAGGTTTTCTAGAATCCCTAGTCTGACTTCATGGTCGACTGGAGGTTGTATCCCTTGTATCTGCCTGTCCCTAGCCTGCTCTTGGCTTGGAGGGGAGATGTTCACACTACTCTGCTCAGAGTCTGAAGGTAAGGGCCCCCTCTGCTTGAAACGGTTTAGCACTTGGTCAATACGTGGAGTCACCACATCAAATCTTGTCTCCTGAATAAGAAGTTACAAAATGCTAAGAGCTACAGTATGACCAATAGTAATCAAAATGATTTTCATATTGCAAAGATATGATGGTTAGTAATAGATTATGATGGTTAGTAATGATGATTATGATCATAGATGGACAGTACACTGCTATTTGGCAAAAAAAAACTTTAGACAGCATTAGTGTTCTTAGTAAAATAGCATCACAATAGATAAATACAGATATGTTGTTTGAAGCCAACATACCTTGGAGCTACTAGAGTCAGATGTTTTAATTTCACAAGAGCTTGAGGACTGTAGGTACTGAATATACTCTTCCAGTTCTGGAAAATATGAATGTAAGGACACATTATACAGTTGTTTGGATAATCTGAGACATTTTGAGCATTTACTATACAGCTTCCATTGAAGAGCTCCAAGAAAGCTGCTATCAATATGATTTTCGCATGTTATAACTAAAGACTTTTTTTAATCCTTTTAAAAGCACGGCATACAAGGCTTGTATTGTGTTTATTTTGTCTGTTTTTTTTTCTCTTTTTTTTCCCTGTGAATAGTCATCATTCTAGAAGCCTAAAAAAGGCCTCTATTAGCCTATTTTTTTTCTTGAGGGGGGAGCAATGGGACCATTCGCTTCTTTGGGGGGGGGGTTAAATGCATTGCTAAAAAAAGGAAAATGATCAGAAAAATAGATTAGCAGTTCTAATATATATAAAAAATAGTAAAATACATGACTGTACAAGGTTAATCAAATAGTGAAAATATTGTAAAAAAAATACACATACTAATATTAAGTTTGGAACCAAGATATGTATACCACTGTGTTCTCTCAATAAAAACTATTGAAACAAACAAACAAAAAAACGAAAGACAGAATAGCCTAGGTTTCATCCAGGGTGTAATACATGTGTGCCAATACTCTACATAAATATTAGCACATACATCAAACTGCTGCTATTTTATATGTATATCATTTACATTGAAGTTTTTATAGCAAGAAATAATATCTTGGATTTCAATCAATAGCAATTCTCTGAGTAATCCAATTTAAACATTTTAAATGACTAGTGTACAAGTGTACATATAAGTACACTTCTTACTAAACAGGCCATTCCAGCTATAAAGCATGTGTGCACATGCGTCATGGAAACCTACCTCAACTATCAAAATGCAGTGCATGCTTCGTCTGGTAGCTTAATAAGGCGCACGCTGCATTGTGGCAGTTAGGGTAGGTTTCTATTGTAGAATGCACATGCAAGCTTATAGCTGGAATGGACTATTGGTCCGTGATGTATGTCAGGTCCAGTATACATAACAAAAGACTGTCTGACAAACAATTTATTCTCCATAATCATTTCCCTACCTGGAATATCCAAATCATCATTTAAAGCTGCAGCCCGTCCTGTCCTGTCATATCCATCCAATACTGCCAGTCCAGGCATGGCTGAGAGTACACCATCGCGATACCCTGACACATTGCAAACATGATTGCCCTCACCATACATCTGCAGAGTCAACTCTTTCAATGATATGCAGCCAATAACAGAGCTGATGAAATGTTCAAGTGAGGCTATTCTGTTGCCATGTAGATATAATGTTGTTAAACTATAGCCATTACCATGCAAATCCTTTAGACCAGAAACATTTTCAATAAAATTGTAAGATAAGTCAAGCTTTGTCAGTTTTCTTAAATTTTCCAAACCTTCCACAAGATAAATCCTGTTACATGAAAGATTCAAGACTCTTAGGTACCCAAGTGAAGTCAAACCCTCGATGTGTGAAATCTGGTTTGATGACAGATCCAAGTGCCGTAGATTCTGAAGGTGCTGAAGCCCTTCTATCTTGGATATGTGGTTGCTATGAAGGTTTAAAGTCACCAGATTACTATGTAGTTTTAGTGATTTGATACTTGTGATTTGAGAATCAATCCAGCATATTTCCTTTGGCCTTGTAGTACTTATAACTGAGCTCTGATCACCGGACATTTTTTGCCATTAGTTTCTTCACAGATTCTTAAAATGCAAAGCATCCAGAGCCATGAGGCACAATCTGTTCTCAATGGACATGAACTTTTACGTTCTGTTTTTACATTTTGAAAATGTAAACAACTTCACCAGATTTGTCTATAGCGTCGCTACTAGTTATCCATGTTTCACAATTTGATTTTGTATCATCAAAAAAGGTTTTTGATGATTATTTTTCTTAGCCTACATTTTTCCTATCCCGTTTTCGTTAGGAGGCAGAACTTGCAAACTTTTTCAAATCATCTCCAAAACTCTCCCGCTCAAATTCAAAATGGCGACTTCAGACCGCTGACAGCTTTTGAGATTGCGAGTCTCGTGCGTCACTCGGGTCGATTCCGTTATCACTTGGGAATTGTTCGGAAGGTGCCCGGAAGAAGAAAGTGACTAGTCTCGTGGGAATCCTTTTATTTTCGCTCAGTAATGACTTGTTTATAAATCACAACTTGAAAAAGTATTGAGAATAAGAAAAATAAGGGTTGAATATCTACCACGGTTTGTGCTTATCTTTATCAATTTAATATTAATGTAAAATACCCAATAAGTGTTGGCTAAAACAAAAGTTTGATCTGAGCATGATAAAATCGAAATCGTCGAAACTTACATGACCCGTCCCAACTTTGCCGATGACGTTTCCTTATCCTACTAAGCATGCGCAATAGGTAGTGTCCATCGAAGCGGAATGCAAGCGTCGAATACGACGGCAGCATTTAGTTGCCCTTCGTGAATATTGCAGTATTGTATGCTTTTTATTACTCTAAAACGACGCTCTAAATGTCGAAGCTACAAAAGCAGTCACAGAAATTCTCAAATCACTTGAATTTGAGCATCGCTGAAGTAAAATCGAAGGTAAAATCACGAAGAATGTTGCCGACTCGCAGTCGGAACTTTTAGAAGTTCGTAACTTCTTTTTTTGTCTTTACAGTTCGACGCCGAATTTAGAAGGTTTCCCTTGGACAGAGAAAAGTTTAAAAGTTATGAGCGCTTCTACGATTATGTACGTTCTATGCACAAATTGGAAAATATCGAAATTACTGTTTGGTATACCGATATGCACGGGGACCTTCTACCTATAAACAACGATGATAATTTACAGAGGGCTCTAAACACCGCAAAGCCACTACTACGATTGTTTCTACAGAGAAAAGGTCAGTACCAACCAAGTTTTTCTAGTATTCTCCTTGATACATGCATTCTTGACCATGATTAGCACATTCAATGTGAAGATAGAACAAATTTTATTCTGGATTGATTCATAAGACAATTTATTATTTTTAATAAAATAAAAATCCATTTTTTATGCATGACAATAAACCCCTATAGAGTAAAACCAATTTCTTTGTCGCCAAGAATGCAATTGTTGTTTGGATCAGTAGATTCTATACTTTGAATTCTTGGTGTCGATAAAGACACAGATTGACGGGCCTCTGCTTATGTTTTGCCAAACCGCTTGTGATAACATATCGCCCGAACGAAAGGTCAAAGTATTTATACGCGCCAAGTCATAAAGAACGGCCCGATTTCAAAATAAAAGATCTATGGAATTACATGTTTATCCTAGTTCTTAATTTTTTTCCTTAAATTTATTTTAATGTTTTTGTTTGCGTGTCAAATATTCACGTAATATATTCAGGAAGACAAGACTTCGTTTAACTTTCGAGTGTAATTTAAACCCTCATTTATTTGTTTCGTCTAGCTGTTTTTTAATGCATTTTAGGTCTGGAATCCTATTTTTCTTTTTAATCAATGTTTTATTGCTAGTGAACACACACACAAAATTATCTCATTTTTTATTTTTTATTTAAGTGCTCATCACAGTCTCTAAGTAACATAGTTTTTAAAATAATTAATGTAAGCACTGCCACTGAGCATTGCTAGTTCTTTTATGTCCCCCAGTCATGGTTTTTGAGCGGGGGGGGGGGGGGGGGGGAGGCGAAGGGGGGGTTGTTTACCCATAAAGCAGACCATTTTCTCTTAGGTAGCTCGTCCTACCTTGTAGTGCTTAGTTACTTAGAGCGGACCTTCCAGTCAAGTGGGTGGGTTCTACCAACCCCCCCCCCCCCCCTAGCTCGTGCCTGAGTTTAGCAACTATTCTTGGTGGAGGGAAATTAAATGGTTTTCAAATTTTTAAGTGAGGGAGGGGTGCAAATAATTCTGTTAGAGATAGACATCCAACTTAATGTTTAAAAGGAAATCATAGAACTTTATGTAAAAATTGTGAATACCTTTTCTGTGGAAAATTGCCCTCACGTTCTTTGGTGTCCATTTGTAGAAACTGAAAGTCTTCGTAAGCAAACAGTTCTACTAACAGACACCCTTTTTGTTTCCTGGGCTTTTGAGAGTGGTCTGCTTATAATAGTGTTGACTGTACCGTATAGGTCAATTTTACCTTGTCATGTTCACACCTATTGCTTTGCATTTGATTGATACAATTTGTGCTCTTGCAGGCGAAGGTTATGGTCAAAATGGCTTCCCACCAGAAATCAGTGGAGTTAAGAAGAGAACACTGTTCAGTACCATATCTAACCCTAGTAAAACCACCATCAGCCGAGTCAACATTAGCACCCCACAAGACTTCCGCAGGGTCTCTGCCATTGTGGATGTTGATATTTTGCCTGAGACCCACAGACGAGTTCGCCTTCTCAAGCACAACTCAGATAAACCTCTTGGTTTCTACATTCGTGATGGCACCAGTGTTCGTGTAACTCCAAGTGGACTTGAGAGAGTACCTGGTATTTTTATTTCCAGGCTTGTGCCTGGTGGTCTAGCAGAAAGTACAGGGCTCCTTGCTGTCAATGATGAAGTACTGGAAGTGAATGGTATTGATGTATCAGGAAAAACTCTAGACCAAGTAACGGACATGATGATAGCAAATAGCCATAATTTGATCATCACAGTGAAACCTGCTAACCAAATGAATAACCCTGTGCCAGTCAGGGCAATTGATCGACTAAATGCCAAGTCGAAGAGCTTAACGAATCTCAGTTCTATTCACACATCACCATCTCCTGGATCACCTACCATGATTCATTCATACTCAAATGCAATTGCAGAGGACATTCCTGACAGCGATGAAGACGAAAATCCAACAGTAGACAATGAGACTGGTATTCTATCAATATAATATATAAATATAGGCAAATAAGTAATTAATTTTACAAATAATCAATATATTCTTACAAGTTTGATTCTAGGCAGTGTCCCATAATTTTGTTGTGTTGACATGAGTGAATTGTTGATTAGATAGTTATATGATTACAGCTTTTTTATTGCACATCCACAACCTAAGGAGGTATAGACATTCTACATTATTATACAAATTGGAAATAAAGCAACATTCGGGGGAGGGGGGGTTCCCAGTAAAAAAAAAATTAAAGAAATTGAGGACAAAACTAACCTCTCCATATTTAGGGTTGTGGGTCAAATATTTCTGCTTTCTTTTGAAAGCCAGCAATTTATTTTTTGGGTAGGAGGGCAGTGCTAATACTATCCCCTCATAATTCCTGATGGGACCTGAAACAATTATTGCTAGAATACAAAGTCAGCAATATTCGACCCTATTGCCAAAGCGCAGTTATTTAACAATTACCTAGGCAAGTATGACAAATTATAGGACCAAAAAAAAAACCGTAGCATCTTCTCAGAAGCATTCTTCTAGGGGTGGTATAGGGGTTCTAGGACACTAACAAATAAAAGACATTTGACATAGACAAATACATTTATTGGGCTAACTTATTGCTGCTAGCAGTAAACATCTATGGAAATAGAATTTGTGTGGTCTATGACGGCATGCTGCAGTATAAGCCAGTCCAAGATCAATTGTCATCACTGGCATCAAGGATGTTGAAAGTATTGCAATAAAAAACATTTATTTTTTCCCTATTTCCTTCTAATTGGAATTCTTGTTTCACAGTATTTTTCCATGGCAAAGTATCATAGTCTAGCATATTTTTGAACAACATACATTTCATAGGTTTTAATTGTAGGATAATGTTACAAGAAAGCATCAATAAAATGTCAACCTTAATAAATGTCTATAGTAAGGCTATAAGCCGTAAGAATTTCGATGTGTCTTATGGACAAGAGAGTGTAAGACATACAGACATGGCTATAAGAATAAACCAACGCCTATGCAAATATCCTTTTAAAGTTTATTTTTGTCAAAAAAATATACATCACTAAACCCCTTGTAACGCTTATAGTGCGATGTGCGCTACCGTGGTGTCCGCCTTGTGTTAGGGATAAGGTCTTGTGGAATACGCACTAGATGATCACAATGCATAGGTTATCAAACTTTGATGCTCTTCTGAAGAGGATAGGACCCTGTTTCGTGTCGATCTAGACTGATTCTCGCATCCTACCTCCATCCTTTTTTTGAAGTATTGCCCTGTTGGTGTCTGGTCTTCCAGGATAGTAAAACGATCTTTATATCGCGACATCACACCAAAGGGTGACCGTGACCATCGCTCGCGCTGACTAAGATGTCACAATGCAAATAGGATACGTAAATCGTTCCACGGATTGCAGTCAGTTTCACAGACCCGCGGAGGGCGACTGCACAATGCCGTCGCTACTCAGTATTTATCTTATTGCGATAATTGTGTTCTTTAACAGCGTCAAATACGTGAAACCTCCGATTTTTAGAAATAATGGTAAGTCAAATAGGAATATGAGTAAGCTTCACCGTAATTTTATTGCTTGTGGCACGAACAAGAGAGCATAAGATATCTTATACTTTCTTTGTATGAAGTATTTTTGACAATAGATATCATTTTCAAAGGGAAAAAGGGCATTAAAAAACACTTTAAGAATAAGCTAAATTTACAATCTTACAAGGATTTTTATCATTCATTTTGAAATGTGATTTTCTGTGGGAGATGTGCTCCTTATCACTATGGCAACAAAGACAGGGTTTCGCGCGCGCCTGTAAGAGAGCTCTTGCGCGCTTATTTCGCTCTATCGTCTGCATCGTATTTGAATGAATCAAACCCTTTAATAATATCAATATGATAACACAAATTGTGATAAAGTTAATGACTTCCCTTTTCCTTCCCGCAGCAAACATGAGAATAACGAAAAACAGCTTCCTGCTGAGCAGACCAAAAGTGGCCAGAAACGACTGGGAAGGATTCAATACTATTCGACTCACACAGACATTTAGAGGGACTTATCCTTTTGAGCCAGAAATTTCATTCAGTACTCTTAAACCAATGCAACTCTATCCCGAGGAAGACAACAGAACTAGGATAGCCCAACTTAACCGCCGCCATTCGAAGTCGAACTTGTGGGAAAAAGTATGCACAACCGGTGACAATGAATTCACAACATGGAGCGTTATCGGATCGCGCCAAAAAGCGAAATATCAGATGAATGAAAGCGAGATAAATCATGCAACTGATACAGGCACCCTCAAACAGGAAACTTCACAAGCAACAGCGAACCAGGACAGACACATGTTACGGAAGTGTAGTATGAATATGGTCGAATTTTGTGATTTGACTGAATTTCTGCTTCGCTACGATGTGAATGCTATCAAATCAAATACCGTATCGAGAAGAATTGAGGTAGCTCAAGATAATAATACGTCACATTTTGGCCGGTACCACTTTTGTTCTTCTGTTGTGGAGTGGTTACCGCCATTTACCGCCAGTGAACGATTCCACTCGATGCAAAAAGTATGGCTTGGAAGAGTAAACGGCATCGTACATAAACTAGGAGCCGTTTTGGACCTGGCTACTTATATGATACACGGATTTGTGAAGGAGCACACAAAAAAGACTACGGAGAGTGTTGGGCCTTCGATTGCGAGATCTCACAGTGATTGGGCGATAACCCGGCCAAAGCCCAGAAACAGAGAAAGAGCTCCCGAATCTAGCCAGGCGCCAAATGATGAAGCTGGGAAAAACCCAAAAGTAGTTTCGAGAGATACAATGGCACAGAAATACCGCGCAAGGAACCTCACCACAGTCAAAGTCATAAACCCGATAAAACCAAACGATACCAAGGCTTCCAGTTTTACTACGGACCAGGCATCAAATAATGCTTCAGTCCAGAGCAACAAAAGACTGGTACCAAACGATACTAGAACCAAACAGACCAGGAAGCCGTTTGTAAATCATCATCATCATAGTAGGAAAAGAAGCAAGACAAATAAACGCTATGAGTCTGGCTTTAATATTATCACAATCCTTATACATGAGCTGTACAGCAATTTGGAAGATGGTTGGAATCAGGTGCCTGACGCGGCGTACTTGGTGAATCATCTTGTGCAAAACTTTAAACAAGGCCTTCAGATACGCCATAGGACACCAGGTAGAGAGTGTATGCTTCTGATTGTTGACTTTGATATATTGCGCTAATCCTACCCCTTTCTTGTTACAGAGCGACGGCCAAAGGTCCGTCTGAGGGATTATGTTAAAAAGCCTGGACAGACCTTCGCATCGCTGTTTTGTCTACTCATTACTATTCTCGTTGTGTGGTGTTCTCGAAGATTTTCGTCTTGGCGCAAGCAGAAAACGCCCCATTTTGTGCACCGGTTAGTAAGAAATAATTACGAACTACTATAAGATTATAAGATGATCACCACTTTGGGTATCAGTCGTTAATATTTTTTTCGAGAGAAGTAAGTTGGGGGTTTACTTTGTTTCAGACGCGGCAAGAAAAGGCCTCGCAGGAACTCCTTCAGGATTTTTGGGAATGACTTTTTAAGATGGATCATCGAGACTACAATTTATCCCGTTTTTGCGAAAATTCAGAAGTTCTGTTCAAGAGGAAACCTGGTTCGCGTCTGGTCAGGGGTTCTACAATTTACAGAAAACTTTGATGGCTAGATGGCTCAGATGACTTTCTTAATTGCCATTTAACTAAAAACACCAACAAAAAACTATATCATTATTCTCTAACTGCTATAAAGTCTCAAATGTCTATATTGAAAAAAAAAATCATTTCTGAATAAAATAACTTGTCTAATTCACTGATGACTAAACATAAAAACATTGCGCACAGCGAGACATAGAACCTTTGCAACACTGCGAATAATAGAGCCTTTACGCACCGTGAGTAATAGAGCATTTGTGCACCGTGAGTAATAGAGCATTTGTGCACCGTGAGCCTTCGCGCACCTTGAGTAATAGAGCCTTTGCGCACCGGGAATAATAAAGCCCTTGTGCATCGTGAGTAATAAAGTCTTTGCGCACCGTGATTAATTGAGCTTTTGTGTATTGTGAGTAATAGAGTCTTTGCGCACCGTGAGTAATAGAGCCTTTGCGCACCGTGAGTAATAGAGCCTTTGCGCACCGTGAGTAATAGAGCCTTTGCGCACCTTGAGAAATATAGCCTTTGCGCACCGTGAGTAATAGAGCCTTTGCGCACCGTGAGTAATAGAGCCTTTGCGCACCGTGAGCAATAGAGCCTTTGCGCACCTTGAGAAATATAGCCTTTGCGCACCGTGAGTAATAGAGCCTTTGCGCACCGTGAGTAATAGAGCCTTTGCGCACCGTGAGTAATAGAGCCTTTGTGTACCGTTAGTGATTGAGCCTTTACGCACCGTGAGTAATAGAGCTTTTGCGAACCGTGAGTTATAGTGCATTTGCGCACCGTGAATAATAGAGCCTTTGCGCACCGTGAATAATAGAGCCTTTGCGCACCGTGAGTAATAGAGCCTTTGCGCATCGTGAATAATATAGCCTTTGCGCAACGTTAGTAATAGAGCCCTTGTGCATCGTGAGTAATTGATCTTTTATGCACCCGAGAGCAACTGAGCCTTTGCGCAACGCGAGTAATCGAGTCTTTGCGCACCGTGAATAAAATAGCATTTGCGCACCGTGAGTAATAGAGCCTTTGCGAACAGTGAGTAATAGAGCCTTTGCGCACCGTGAGTAATAGAGCCTTTGCGCACAGTGAGTAATAGAGCCTTTGCGCACCGTGAGTAATAGAGCCCTTGTGCATCGTTGCACCCGAGAGCAACTGAGCCTTTGCGCAACGCGAGTAATCGAGTCTTTGCGCACCGTGAATAAAATAGCATTTGCGCACCGTGAGTAATAGAGCCTTTGCGAACAGTGAGTAACAGAGCCTTTGTGCACCCCTGTTGGTGTAGTTTATAGCCAGGGAAAAGCTCTAGCTATCCTAGCACGGGCTAATGCTCCGCTCGGACGGGGTCGAGTTACTCATTTACCTGGTGGCGGTTATACATAGCGCGACATTTGATAGGTTTTACGCGCGCAGGGAAAGAGCATCCAGTTAAAGTAGGAATAAGTAATTTTACTAAAATGCATAAGACATCATTTTGGAGTAAAGTTGTCATATGGCCCTAGAGCCCTTGGCGCGCCTTAGGCTTCTTGCCCAGGCCACTCGGTCAGCCTCGTTGCCAGATGCTATCTTCGTTATTCAAGCTGGCGGCAAAGAAGAGGGAACGGAAAGCAGAGGAAACTCTTGCAGAACTTTGCGAAATCAAAGAAAGAGTCCAAACAATGTGGAAGACAACATCTGTTCATCTTCGGAGGGGCCCGCAGACACTGGAAAAAGGTTTTTTTTATACACCGTACCGATCGAATCGCAGTGTAAAGACTCCAAAGGGGCCAAAGGAATCGACGGCATGTGAGTATCAGCATTGATAAAGCTTGACATCTTTTTTGGCTGCTTTTTTCCATCTAAGAAATCCCAGGATATCAAGATATTTTTACGTCTTATTCGTTTTATTCTTCATTTGTTTCACTAGGTGTTTAAGTGATTCATATTGATTTTAACCCCAACAGTTTGTCTTGCAATGCACCGAGACTGGTGGTTAAAATGTTTACTTGCGACATTTGTTCCGTCAGAACGGTGGTATATCTACGTAAAAGTCAGTTTGGCAATGATTATGGTTATCTGTGTGCTACTGATTGCCTATAGAGGACTTCATACACAAAGAGAATTCTTTGTCCATCCTGGGAATAATTGTGTGGTGTGTGCGCTAGTACGACTCTTTCTTTTGAAGTGGAATCAGACTTTATTACTATGTTTTCCAGGTAAGCGTTTTTCTCGACTGAAATCTCAGGTTTCTTTGTCAGTCATAGTCATAATCAATAATGCTGCAGAACTTTTGTGAGCACCAACATCTCCCAAGTGCTTTAAAAAAAAATAGGAAAAGCCATATCTATCATAGTCATATTTATTTACCAGAGCAATTTAACTCAATATTTTTACACCCGGTAAGAAATATTGGTTACGGTAATTAATCCTCACAACTGGGTGGGATGGTTGCTGACCATGTAGTCAGTACTATGTACTTTTTTCAGTTTGGCTTGAGTCTCAGTAACCAACATTTTAGGCTATTATTGTAGAAACATGCAGAAAAGATAAAATATTCACAGATAAAAGAAAAGAAGTAAAAAAGGGGTCACTTATCTAAGCATTCCATGGCAGACAGGGCATGTCTCACCCAAAGTGGTGGGACACTAGGTCAAACATGCAAAAGCTACAACTGAAATTTATTAAACTATATGTTCGCAAACATATCCAGGATCTTGGATACCATATCATTTGATGCTATTGCATATCAGGTTTGACGATAATTAATGGTATTTTTGTATGTTCTTTTTCTTTAAATACTTGTTTTTATAGTTAATCAATTCCTGATTTTCCCTACAGGCCTCTGATCACAGTGTTGCCATTATGGTATATTTATAATAATAATAATAATAATAATAATAATAATAATAATAATAATAATAATAATAATAATAATAATAATAATAATTTAATATAGCATTATAAAAATCTCAATGCTTTACAAACATCCTACTCTATTCTACTCAATAATTTTGCTAAAACTCTATCTTACACATATATAACTGATGCAAATATATACATATACACACATACATATATATATACACACATACATATATATATACACACATACACATATATATATACATATCTTAATACTAATACTTATGATAATATTTCTAATGGTTAAAAACTAATCAATTGTTGTAGTGCTTACAAAATAAGTACGTTTTTAAAGACGATTTAAATATGCTGAAACAGTCGGTGTTTCTAATGTGTAGGGGGAGGGAGTTCCATAATTTAGCTGCAAAGGTTGAAAAAGATCTGTCCCCATAAGTTTTTGTTCGTGATTTAGGAATGACGAGAAGGTTCTTGTTAGCAGATCTAAGGGATCGAGATGGCGTATACGGTGTTAAGAGTTATATATTCAGGAGCCTGGTTGTGGAGAGCTTTATGTGTGATTGTAAGAATTTTAAAGTCTATTCTAGAAGCAACAGGTAGCCAGTGAAGTTCCTTAAGAATGGGTGTAATGGCGTCCCTCTTCTTAGCACCAACGATTAGTCTTGCGGCAGAGTTCTGAACACGCTGTAGTTTGGCTATTTCTTTTTCTTGGAGTCCAGACAGAAGACTATTACAGGCATCTAGTTTTGAAGTTATGAAAGCATGAATGAGCTGCTCACAGTTATTGCGGTCAAGGTATTTCCGTATTCTGCCAATGTTCCTTATAGAATGGTAGGCTGATTTGCAGATGCTGTTGACATGTTTTGTCATAGATAAACTCGAATCTATGATTACTCCGAGGTCGCGTGCTGCCTGGGCTGGTTTGATGAAATGTCCATCAACGTCGATTTCAGGAATTATGTTGGTTGACGTGAATCGAGATGAGATATGTACAATTTCCGTTTTATCGGGGTTACAAGCGAGGCCATTTGACGTACACCAGATGAGGATATCCTTGACACAGACTTCAAGCCTTGATAGAACTGAAGACCGATCTTCAGACGGGCAGATGGACACATATAACTGCGTGTCATCAGCATACATCATCGCACCAAGACCATGTGCACGAACAACATCTTCGATAGGCGCAAAAAACAAAGAGAACAACAACGGGCCGAGTACAGAACCCTGAGGAACGCCATAACGCAGTGGTTGGCTGGAAGATAGAACACCGTCTATAAGGACTTGTTGAGTTCTGCCAGTTAGATATGATTTGAACCACTGGAGTGCTATCTCATTAATTCCATAACGATGTTGCATACGCGACAACAGAGCCGAGTGTTCTATAGTGTCAAACGCAGCCGACAGGTCAAGGAGAACAAATACTACTTCCTGTTGGCAGTCAATAGCGGTCAGAATGTCATTAAAGACGCGAAGAAGAGCAGTCTCTGTGCTGTGGAAGGGGCGGTAAGCAGATTGTAATTTAGCCAGTAAGCCGTTGGGGATAAGATAGTTCATCATCTGGTTAGCAGCGACACGTTCAAGTGTTTTTGATAGGAAGGCAACGTTTGTAATCGGTCGGTAGTTTGGATATACTTCCCGGTCAAGACTCTGCTTTTTGATGGAAGGGTTGATCACTCCACCCTTGAGAGAGGTAGGGAAAACACCAGATGACAAAGATGCGTTGACAATGGAAGTGATGGCCGGGGCAATAACATCAATGGATTGTTTTAGTACACTTGTCGGCACAGGATCTAATATGCACGATTTAGGCTTGGATTGTTGTAAAATATCACGTATATAACTCACTGATACAGCAGAGAACTCAGGGAATGACGCCACACATTGTGGTTGAGCTGGCGTCACTGACATCTCCATCGTTAACAGGGGCGATGATCGTAGGTTGTCCTTTAAATGCTGAATCTTGGTAGTGAAAAATAAGATGAAATCTTCTGCAAGAGCTTGAGGTGATTCATATGATGGTAGCAACGGAACCGGCTTCACCCTGAAAAGGCCATCAATTAAACGAAATAACTGCGTCTGATTGGAACCAGATATTTGATCCTTGTAGAAGTTCCGCTTAGCTACATTCAGTGCAGTGCTGTAAGCTCTACACTTCTCTTCGTACACCTGGCGGTGGATTTCTAATCTCGATGAAACGTATCTCCGTTCTGCTTTGCGTTTCTGTCTTTTCAATAACCTAAGACTATCATCATACCAAGGTGAATAGGGTCGCAGTGTAACTGAAAAAGTGCGAACAGGAGCATGTTTCTCGATGAAGTGGTTTAGCACAGTGTTATACTGATCACATAAGACGTTGCAGTCAGAGTCATCACTCGGAGCAGAACTGTAGATGGCGGAATCCCTGATGTCATTGCACCAAGAGTCGAAATTAATTTTCCGTAACGGACGCCGATGCAGTATTTTCTTGGAGGCACATGGCTTTGGCATGTCAACATCACAAATAATGGCACTATGGTCAGATACAGAGTTAGGGAATGCAACGATTTCAGGACGTCCGCGCACTGACAAGTTGCCGTCCCGCACAACAACTAGGTCAAGGGTGTGGTCTTTTCTGTGCGTAGGACCTACTACCTTTTGCTCGAATCTAGTTGCATCGAGCATATCCAACAGTCTGACAGCATCAGCGTCACCAGGGTCTTCAATGTGAAAATTAAAGTCACCTGTTATAATTAATTTCCCAGGATCCATTGCAAGGTGTTCAAGAAGAACAGAGAAATCATCAAAGAACATTCGAGTAGTAAGCTTGTTTACTTTAGACGGTGGAGGTCTATAAACGGTGACTAGACGCATTGATGAGCTCGATGCAGTGATAGAGAGATCAACATATTCCAGAGCCTTAAAGACAGTCGACGTATTAGGTTTAACATTTAAAGCCTTTCTAAGAAAGAAACCAATGCCGCCACCTCGTCCAGCACGCGGTAGGTGAATAAAGTCGAAGTCCCGTAGATTGTTTATTACATCGGCAACAGTGGGATCTGAGCAGTTAGGAACAGGCAACCGTGTGCTTGTGTCTTCAACCACGGTAGACTTAGAGTTGTTTTCAGCAGTCAGCCAGGTCTCAACAAGGGCTAAGACATCAATTCTTTTGGATATGACAAGATCACAGATAGATGCAGCTTTCCTGTTCATGGCACGAATATTCCAAGTAGCTAAGTGTAATCGAGGCGCACTGTCCGGTGTAATTTTTACAGAATTTATTTTTAAGAGATTAGATGAGTTCCTGGCATTATGAGTGTTGGCGCTGGTCGAATAATCATGGCGTGTGGTGATTAGCACAGGTAGGTGTTGGCTATTGTTCTCGCAAAGCTTAGTTCCATTAATAATAGAATGGTTGCGGCCAGGATCACTTGAGATCACGGTGTTGACATGAAGTTGTAATTCAAGTTGTAAATTAGCTTCAGATCTCTTCCTCTTTCCAGCTCTTTTATAATAGAAATACATTCTTTTGCCTTTTTTAATTTATCTAGCAAGTCTTTCACCTATTCTGTTGACATAGCATGTTATAACCATGTAGTTATTTTAATAACCGGTACATTCAAAACAAACCGTTTTCAATTTCTACAACATACTGTTTATATTTTAACAAGTACCCTTTGCCAGCATCTCAAGCATTGAGATATAACATTCAGGAAGCATATGTCTGGTACTATTTCTCAGATTGGTGAAGTGAATATGATCTGTTCTACTTCCTCTTTCAAGCACTGGCATTTTCCTTCCATCTACCACCTCATAAAATCTACAATAATGCAAAAGAACATACATAAAGTATTGCCTTTCAAATAATTCTTAAAATCAAAATATGGTGTCGAGAAATGTTTTTAGAAATGTCCCAGGGATTGCTAGTTTAGTACAAGGAATTGTTGTTATGTGATTAACAATAACAGTACTGCAAGTGAATGATATTTACAAGTATGAAAATATATGGCAGAAATTATGTAAAATGCATGGTGCATAAAATATATAATGAACAGTGACTACTAATAAAACTGTCTCTGAATCAGTTGGTCTTGCAGCCAGGCGGGATGAAAAAGCATGTCAATCTCAGATTGTATTTCTGCCTGGATTTTGGTGACAGAAGGTTTCTGTACTGCACATGTCAACATGATAAAAAGGGTGATTAAAATATACACCAGGCTATAGATAACACCTCCTTCCCATCCTGATAATATTCAACAGAGGTGTTTCATTTGGAAATCAAAACTGGCAGGACCAACTATGTATGCCTGCCCGTTGGTAGCAATATTCAATCATTTCTTTTTAGGTTACATTGACTAAATATTTTGTAACTATGTCCTTATGTATAACTATGTCCCTTGGCATGCATTCCTGAGAAGGCAGACTTTCTTTGCTTGGCTGTTAGTCATCATGCTTCTCCAGCCATTGCCAGAATTTGAATATGATGTCATACCATAAGAATTTGACCTGGTGGGGCAACAAGAACATTTTTTGCAGAACAATAAACTTCTCCATAAAACATGTTTACTTCTGCTTGTGCCATGCTATGCCGACATCCTTATATCTCTAGTCCTGTTTCTGAAACCTTTTTTCCTTTTTCCTTGTCACATTTACTGCTGTCTTCTATGTACTTTTGTCACTTGAATCTTGAGTCTTGGTCCTAATAAACAAAAATTAAAGATCTAAAAGTGAAGACAACTCGAGAATGAAATGGTGTGGCTCCTTACCTCCAAACCATCATACATGACTGTAAACATGTACAGCAGACTTGTTTGAACCAACTAAAGGAAAAAAAATCATACCTCTTTGAGCTTTGCCCCTTTGTTAACTTCTCTAATGTGCTTATCCACCTGCTCGTCATTAGCAATTAATATATCGCCATAGTAAGAGTCACGCTGTTACCCAAAAGCACAGAAAAGTAGTTGCCGGATTTTTCATACTGTGCATGAAATGGTTGCACTAAAAATATTGTTTACACAAAAGTGACAACTTTTTACTGGGATACCTGTGGTAGCCCAGTCATAAAAAGCAACTGTTTTTTTGTTTCTGTCGTGATTTGCACAATTCAATTCCCAAGAACCCTTGCGCCATAGGCAATACTTCTTATTTTAGTGTACTCATTGCGACCTTACTGAAGCCTTTTTCTTACACGAAGTATCTAGCCTACTGTCCCGTCATCACAATGCCTAGTTACCAGAATCCATTTGCATAATTTAAAACTGTGTCATGGTCGCCATCTTGAATTTGAAGTTCCAGCCCTCAGATCCATGTTATTTGTGCAGTTGAAGGTCCGATTCACAATTTAATAACTGCATATTTTACCATAGCCTCAATTTCTACCAAGTTATTTTGGAAAATCATCTCAGCTTGGATTGATTTTGCTGTATTTAATCGTGTTTACATTTGCAACCGGACGAAGAGACCTGGATACTTGAGGCTATAGATTAGAATTATCTACTGCCTGCTTTAGACTCATACAGCTTACTTCAAGAAGTAATTAAATGTGTTCTGGACACTCATGAATGGACTCGAGGTATTTACCTTGATTGCTTAATCTATTTTGAAGTGAAAGTGGTTTGAAACAATTGATGGAAATCGTCTCCTACAAATCGCCTTGTCGATAAATCTACTTTACTTTGGACACTTGACCGGATACCCTAAGATGAATTTTATTTTCTTACTATAAAATATCTTGATCTCTCTCATTGAATGTCATCATTTTAACCTTGTCGATTTCGGTAAAGTACAGCATGGGTGTAACTTAAATTGAGCAAGATCCATCAGAATATCGAGCAGTAGGTCATGTAAATGTAAAATATGTAAGCAAGTACTTACTTAAATCTATGAAAATTATTTTGGTACTTTGGTGCTTCCTTTAGATAAGTTTTATTATTTCCCTAAAATACCTTTATACCTCATTGAATGTCATTTTATTTGTATGGAACATTTTCAATAAAATCTAGAGATTTTTAATATTTTTGTAGTGTTGTTGATCTTGAAAATATGTTTATTCTCTATAAATTTCAATCAAGTCTGGATATTTTTTAGCCCGCTCATTTGACTTCAAAATAAATAAATGTTGTTGTTAACTTATAACTTACATAAATAAAATAATACATTTCAATAAAATTATATTGTTAATACAATAGGACTCACTTTGGGTGTTAAAATAAATTAACCCCTAAGTCAACCCTGCGTGCAGGGTCTACTTATCTTATGGGATCAAGATATCAGACAATCTTACCTTCCAGCTGACTTATAGTGATTGTATCCTCTGAAAAAAAAACAATAGGGCCCCACCCTATTGTAGTTCATCTTCAAATGCAGTGAATAATCCATCACCAAATGCTGTACAGGTTATTCCTGACTCTCCAGAAAGGAAAGAAAATAGCGATGAAGATAACTCTGATGGAAATGAAAAAAAAAGTGAAATGCATCTCGGGAGACACTTCACAGGCAACGCTAAAAACGACGCGTTGTCAATGTAAAATCAAAGTCGGTCTCACGTGTGCAATACCGCAAGATCGTCTCGATCTAACCTTCACCACCACAGGCAACCCCCCCACAGTAAGAAGAATAAGACCGTAAGGCATCTCGGGAGACACTTCACAGGCCACGCTAAAAACGACGCGTTGTCAAGGTAAAATCAAAGTCTGCTTCACGTGTGCGATATTACTTTAAATTTCCATAAACATGTGCTGAATGTTGGGACATGGTACAAGTTAGACATACCATTAAGTTCTTTCCTTCTATTTGCCATATCTTAAGCCCTATTTACACTACACAAAACTAACCCGGGTTCGACCCGGGCTAAGTTAACCCGGGTTAGTTTTGGATTGGAGTGTAAGCACTGATCTGAGACGAAACAGGGTCAATAACAGAACGCATGCGTAGTAGTAGATTCATCAAAGTATAATATGGCGGACAAAGCAAATCATCAACTTTTAGGCGCGCAGTTTTGTCGAGGTATTTTCATGCTGAAAATCATGGCTCTGGCAGTACAATATTTTTTTAAAAGAAGAACTGTAAGGAGAAGAAGATGGGGAGAGAGACAGAGAATTTCTGCTCAGCGTCGTATAAATAGTTATCTGACATCGAGGGCAAGACTTGTTAAACGTACGATTAACAATTTAACTTTTGAGTTTTCGAGACCTCAAGAAATATCAAGATATGTTTGGGTAAAACCCAGAAGCGATAATTGGTGGGATCTTATTGTGGAACAGACCTTCAATGATGAAGACTGGAGAAAAAACTTTAGAATAGGGAAATCAACATTCAACTTCCTCTGTCAAAAGCTTTCCCCATTCATGAGCAAAAAAGACACTCATCTAAGGCAAGCTATCACCGTTAGAAAACGAGTTGGTGTGGCTCTTTGGAGACTAGCAACAAATTCAGATTACCGAACCATTGGTCATCTGTTTGGCATATCCGACGCAAGTGTGTGTCACATCACTCAAGAATTCTGTTCTTCAGTTGTGAATAATATGCTTCAAGACTAGGTATAAAAATCCCTGTTGGTGAAGAGCTTGACAAAGTGGTTGCAGAATTTAAACACAAGTGGGGCTTTCCACAATGTGTTGGTGCAATTGATGGCTCGCACATTCCTGTCAAAGCCCCAATAGAATTCCATGCTGATTAATACAACAGCAAGGGCTGGTATTCTATTATTCTTCAAGGAGTTGTTGACAGCAGATACAGGTTCATTGATATAAATGTGGGATGGCCTGGTAAAGTTCATGATGCCAGAGTTTTTTCAAACTCTTCTATTTTCACAAAAGGTCAAAATAAAACTTTATTTCCAAAGGAACAATTTGCTGACATAGATGGTGTTAAAGCACCATTGTTCATCACTGCAGATGCTGCATATCCGCTTTTACCATGGGTGATGAAACCTTTCTCTGATAATGGCAGTCTTGGGCCAGAGAAAATGCATTTCAATTACAGATTAAGTAGGGCCAGAATGGTTGTGGAAAACGCCTTCGGCAGGTTAAAGGGAAGATGGAGATGTTTGTTAAAACAAAATGAAGTGAAAATTGAAAAGACGAATACAATAGTGTTTACTTGTTGTATATTACATAACATCTGTGAGCTTTTCAACGAAGAATTCGATACTGATTTGTACGAAAAGGAATCCTCCACTCAGCCAACTGGCGGTAATGACAGTAGAAGCCAATCATCACAGGATGCTGATTCTATCAGGAATGCACTGGTAAAATATTGTCAAGATGTGGATTTGTAGTAAACTCTTTTATGAAAAACAACTTTTGTATATTTGCTAGTAAGAACTTTTATCTATAAAAAACTTTTAAACATAACTAACATAACAACTTTATATATCAGCTAACGTTAGAACTTTTATCTATTAAAAACTTTAAAATATAAAGAGCATAACAACTTTACTATACTAACTAACATAAGAACAACAAACATCATTTTATGGATTACAATGGTTATATATACAGTAGATTGATAATATGTAGTTTTTTGTGTTTATTCTACAACGAAGTGTAATGCATTCCATCAGATGGAAGTTCTCCACTACTGGTAGAAGCAGATGGATTAGGATATTGGCTTCTCTGTTGTTGCTGAATATGTTGAAAACCTGGCATTTGTTGCTGGTAGGCAAAATTTGGACCACAATTAAAACTTTCAGCCACTCTCATAAACATATTCCCCATCATCTGCATCATATAGATTTCGTGTTGCTGTTCCTCTTTTCTTCTCTTCTCCTCTCTTTCATATTCACGACGTTGCCTCTCTTCTTCCATTTTAAAAAACCTGTCATCTGCTACTTGTTGCTGCTTTTGCATAATTTCAAAGGCAGTTGACATGAATGTCTCATTCCTGCTTTTTTTTTTTACTTTTTCCTCTTCTTGAGCTAAGAATATTCTCCTTATTGACAGGAGTTTCCTGATCTTCATTGGGCACTGTGGATGGCTTAGTTAAGGGTGGAGTTCCGTTGCTTGAGGTAGCTGTAGCTGCTGGTGAAGGAGCTGATGATGATGTTGTAGTTAATGAGCTCTCTATCTGATCCTGCTCAACCAAAGAGGCATTATTATCAAAATCAGGCTCCTCAGGGTCTTCCAGGGCAAACTCATCATCATCGATATCACCCTGAATTGAAGCTTGCTCACTGCTCTCGAATAAACTTGGAGGCCTAGTTATGGGCCTATCTCCCATAACCCTATCCATTTGGTCGAAATGCTTAAAAGTTTTTCGTGACCTTCCAGATAAGTTGTTATTGTCTTTCACTTTTTTATATGCTTTCTTTAGTTGTTTTATTTTTTCGCTGACTTGCTGGTACGAGCGGGTAAATCGGCCTTCACTTTCAGCTTCCAACCTCTTCGCAATCTTCTCAAAGACTGACCTCTTTCGGGAACAATTGTCTAGCTGTTGCTGTATTTTTTCGTCTGCCCATATACTTATCAACATTGAAACCTCATCAGAGGCCCAAGTCGATCCTTGAGAAATATTTCCTGAACTCATTTTTTCAATTTAAACTGTAAAAACCAGTGACGTCCTGACTGTATCGACTGTCGAGTGAAAACAAGAGAGAGAGCCTTGCTTGGCGCCGTTTTTGTTTTAAACGCGAGTGCGCATGTTCATTACAGAAACTAACCCGGGTTCGCCCCAGTTTCCCGCTTAGACTACACTTTCGAAAACTAACCCGGGTTACTTTTAAAACTAACCCACCTCGAGAGGTGGATTACTTTAACCCGGGTCGAACCCGGGTTAGTTGCATTTACACTACGAAAAACTAACCCGGGTTAGTTTGTGTAGTGTAAATAGGGCTTTATACTGTGCAAACTTTAACTCTTTGAATGCCCTAGGAAAGGCAGATTGATTGTCCCACTCTGTAACACAAATAACTAAAAAGATAAGCAACTGACATCAAATCAACTACAAGTATCTTGGGCCTTTCTAATTCGCTTCTCTCCCGCCGATTCATCAGCAAGCTCATCGCTCTCGTATTCGTCCACTTCCAACCAACTTTGAACTGCTAAATGTTCGAGAGGGCGATCAAGGGTGGATAATGTAATGATTTGAGTTATGGCTGTAATAGTAACAGGACTACAGGCTACGACAAGATCACATTCAGACTGATTTATTCAAATCACATGGCAGGCTTACAGGGTTGCTTGTTAGTCACGTGATGGCGTGACTACCATATAAGGACTACTCATAACATCCCCCTTTCAAGTTAAGCTATACAATAATTAATAATCTATGAATAATCATAATTAATCAATAGCATAATAAGGATAAGATATGAGGTGCTATGAGTCCATGATATAGTCCTTGTGCCAGACTGGTGCAGATTTGGCACGGCTAGATCTACGTGGCTCTTCTGGAGTGATCACTACATTTTCACTTTCGAAGGTGCTATCTAGCATATCATCCTTACTGACATACAGTGGTGGTTCCCTAGATGCATTAAGCGCGCGCCTATTTCTGCGATACTCCCTCCCAGTTTGATCTGTTATCACATAGGACCTGGGAGTGTTGTGAACTCCACTGACACAACCAGGACTGTAATTCTTCTCCCCAGGTTTCTGAAACCTTATCATATCCCCCTCCTTCAATGGGGGTATGGGCTTTGATCCCTTATCATAGTACTCTTTTGTTTTCAATTGCCGATCCTGTAGCTGTATGCGGATGTCATCATGCACAGTGGGGAGAAGGGCTCTAGGGTGCATGGGGAGGGTTGTACGTACCTGATGACTGAAAAGCATCTGGTTAGGAGAGTATGGAAAATTACTTACCTGAGTGTTGCGATAGACCATTAGACCTTCATGTAGATTGCATCCCTTACCTAGGATTCCCTTTACAATCCCTACTGCTTTCTCTGCCAGGCCATTGGACTGGCTGTATAAAGGACTAGTAGGAATAACTCTAAATCCACATCGACTGGCGTATTCGTGCATTTCTTCTGCATTAAAAGGGTTGTTATCAGCTGTGAGCGTTTCAGGGTATCCATGTCTAGAAAAAATTTCGGTCAGCGCCTTGATAACATGTCCAGCTTTTTTTCCACTCATGTTCACTGCTTCTATATACTTGGAATAGTAGTCAATGACCACCAGGTAGAGCTTCCCTTGATACTCACCAATGTCTGATGCAATGTGTTGCCATGGCAACAGTGGTACCTCCCTGAGCTGCATTGGCTCTTTCTGCTGTTTTCTCTGTAAACTTAAACACTTGTCACATTTTGTTATCATTTCGGAGATGTCGGCACTAAGACCCGGCCAGTATACCGCGGCCCGTGCTCTAGCCTTACTTTTCTCTATACCAAAATGGCCCTTGTGTATTTGTTGGAGAATTTGCGGTCTCCATGTGACTGGAATAACTATTCGCTGGTCCTTCATGACAAGCCCATCTAACAGGTGTAGGTCATGACGCACATTCCAGTAGGGTCTAAGTTGCACTGGAACACTTTGTCTGTTTTGCGGCCACCCTTCCCTTATATACTTACCAAGAAGTAACATGTCCTGGTCCTTGCCTGTTATTTCTTGGAGCTGTGAGAGCTTCGTGTCTGAGACAGGCAGGTCTGTCATAATACAATGGACCATGTGCTCCATTTCGTCATGCATGTCATTAGTTTGGGTTTGGGCTTCTGTGTCATATGCTCTGGATAAGGTGTCGGCTATGTATAGGTATTTGCCTGGCACGTGACGGACAGAAGTGTGGTATTTTTGGAGTCTCAGCCTCATTCGCTGTAGACGGGGAGGCACTTTGTGCAGCGGTTTCCTAAAGATGGACTCTAAAGGTTTATGGTCAGTCATAACATCAATATCTGCCCCATAGGTATACATATTGAATCTCTCGCATCCAAATACAATTGCCAGCAACTCCTTCTCTATTTGTGCATAGTTTTGCTCTGCACTAGTCAGGGCCCTGGAGGCATATGCTACAGGTTGACCATTCTGGAGCAAACAGGCTCCAAGTCCACTCTTTGAGGCGTCAACCCGCAAGGTGGTAGGTAAGTGTATATCATAGAATCTAAGTACTGGTTTGCTTGTGAGTGCTGTCTTTAGCTTAGCTAATGCTGCATCATGCTCTGGGTGCCAGGCCCAGGCTGCCTCCTTCCTCAGGAGCATTCTCAATGGGGCAGTCAATTCAGCCATGCTGGGTATGTACTTTGATAAATAGTTGATCATTCCCAGCAATCTCTGTAAATCCTTTTTACACTGTGGGACAGGCATCTTCAAAATGGCTGATACTTTAGCAGGATCTGGCGTGAACCCGTTATTACTGACCACCTCCCCCATATAGCTTACCTTGTCTAGCCGGTACTGTATCTTGGATTTGTTGAATCTGATGTTGCATTCCCTGGCTCTCTCAAGCACCTTGTGTAGGGCTCTGTCATGCTCGGCTGTCGTTTTTCCTGCAATAATAATGTCATCATAAACAGGAAGCACACCTTCTATGTCACCAAAATGCTCCTCTACCATTTTTTGTGCCACTTCACTAGCACATGAAATTCCAAATGGCATTCTACAAAACCGGAACCTACCAAAGGGCGTGTTAAATGTGCAGAGTAATGATGCTGCATCACTCAGCTTCTTATGCCAATAGCAACTGGACATATCTACAACTGTAAATACCGTACACCCATTAAGGGTGCTTGATATTTTCTCGATTGAAGGCGGTTTATAATCTTCCCTTACAATGGCTTCATTTAAATCAGGGGGGTCTAGGCATAGTCTAAGGGATTTATCTTTCTTCTCTACAATAACAAGGTTACTCACCCATTCAACTGGCTCGTTGACCTTTTTGATTACCTCCCGTTGCTCAAGGTCATTGATGGTGGTTTTTAACTGCTCTATCAAACGCAGTGGAACATTTCGTTGGTGCTGAATTGTAGGTCTTGCGCCCTCTTTGAGGCAGATATCATACTCACCCTCAACACATCCCAGACCTGTGAAAACATCCTCAAACTGATCCAGGAGGTTGCGTGGCTGCTCTAGCGCATCTATGCTAAGACCTTGCGCTCGCGCACCACCACTAAATGTGATTAAACCTAATTTCAGACACGTTTCTACGCCTAAAATGGGTCTAACATTGTGCTCTACTATATAATACTCAACTGCGATTGGGCTCTCTTGCCCTTGGACAAGTGTATCTATATAGCATTTGCCTACAGTTTTTAGGGGGTTTCCTCCGAAAGCTCGTAGTTTGAGTGCTGTTTGTTCGATCGTGCAGTCAAGTTCTTTCGCAACCGCTTCCGGGATCACGTTACATTCTGCGCCGCTGTCTAATTTGAAAGTCACGTTCTTCCCATTCAAACTCAGGCACTGTTCCACACACTTTATCTTGTTGCTACTTTTGATCTCTTCGATGTAAAGGCTCTCGATTTCTTTGTACAGGTTGTTTGGGTCTTGCTGCTCTTGTAACTCGACCTCGCGGATAGCTCTAGAAGCACCACGCTGTTGTTGATGTGCTTGCGGTTGGGGGAGTTTCCTCGTGCAACAGCGGGCGAAGTGATTTTTCTCCTTGCACCGATGACAGGTTGCGTTGTATGCTGTGCAATTCCCCCGATCGTGTTGCAGCCCACAAAATCTGCATTTGAAGCTCTGTCCCTTGTTCTGATTCTGTGTCGGAGCTCTTGCGTTTAGCGAATCAATTTCCTTGATTTCCTGTGACTGCTCTGGCCTCGTGATCAACTTCGATTGCTCAATCGCCTGCTCTGAAGCTCGGCACAGATTTATGGCTGTCGTGAGGGTTAAATCCGGTTCACGGAGGAGTCGCTCCCTCAGCGTAGGGCTGTTGGTTCCAAGAACGATTTGATCACGTATGAGCGAGTCCTTTATTACACCAAAGTCGCACAGCGCGGCCTTGCGTCTCAACTCGGTTAGAAATGTATCGAACTGCCGTTCCCCTTGAGTGGTTGTTCGGAAAATGTACCTCTCATAGGTTACATTCGTGCGCGGCATACAATAATCCTTTAGGGCCTTCAGGGTGTCTTTGACCTTTCTCTCTGCTATCGCCTCTGGTATTCCTGGTAGCGTCTTTAAAACTCTTCGAGCTTTCAGCCCCACTATACTGTAAAGTGTGGCCACTTGGACCTTCTCCTCCTTTGTTGTTAGCCCACTCGATATCTCGTACAGCTCCCAGCTCTCTTCAAACTCTCTCCATGCTTCCGCTAAATTCCGACTATCCATGTCTAGTTCTGGCGGTGGCTTGATTTTCTCCATATCTATGATTATTGTCGCCCTTGACCTCCGACTCCTGGTACCATGTAATGATTTGAGTTATGGCTGTAATAGTAACAGGACTACAGGCTACGACAAGATCACATTCAGACTGATTTATTCAAATCACATGGCAGGCTTACAGGGTTGCTTGTTAGTCACGTGATGGCGTGACTACCATATAAGGACTACTCATAACAGATAATGACCATTAGTAGTAGGCAGTCTTCGGACAGTCAGTGTCCATGACATCAGCGCGATGAAAGTTGACATTTCTTTCCAGGCGCTAGCCTGGGCATAAAATATGGAGAGACTGGTTTGCCCAACTCCCAGAATCCCCCTCTCGGTCTTGCTGATAGGGTCCAAAGGAAAGACATAGCCAATACGTTTGGTACCAGGTCGACTGCAGGAGTTGCCAGCGACTGATAAGACAGGCTGCCTAACGGGGCTCCACTCCGGGTTTTCTGTAGGGGTTTGCTCCCTTAGCCTTTCCCACAACGGGTATAGCCGCAAGGCAGCGGAGGTTTGGAATCAGGGTTTTCCTTCCCCTAGGTGGACTGGTTTGGCGAATATGCAAATTTCCCGCCAAGGATGTACTCCTAGGGTCCAGTTGATCGGGACCGGGGGACCCTATCAACTACAAAAACGGTAATGTCGGTCGGTGGATCATGCCCCGGTACTACCAAAGATGTAAAGCCATGCTTAGACCATTTTTCAATAGGGATCTTCGACCTGGAATGTCCAGGTGGTGTGAGAGATCGATGTTTAGGTACTAGAGCTTGACCGCCTATGAGAGTGAATTATCTCTGTAAATATACATGATAGCTCGAAGATTTGTAGTCTTGTCGACGGAGGAGCCTCAGATAGGGTGAGATTCCATTTTTAGGTTGGGTAGTAAGGTTGCTGAAAACCACTAGATCTGATAATCGCAGAGCAAGCAAAAACATGGCCGCCATATTCAACGCCTGTGCATCTGTGACTACTACCAATAAAATATTCAATGCCAAAAGTGCATTTTTTTGCTTTTGCATTCTTTCCTTCGGTGTCCTTGGGAAAGTCACCCAAAGCACAGTCCTCTTTTCTTGCATATATCTTCTTTCTCTTTCATAGTTTCTTGGGTCAGTTCATTCATCACGTGGTTCTTGTGCGAGGGCTTACATACCGTACATTTGCTGTCAGTGGGCTTTGCCCGGGCATCGGTTTGCTTCGGTTGGTTTTCGTTTCCCTTTGAGGCGAGTGCGGTACCTCTAGGTCCTCTCACATTTCTTTTCTGGCTCTCTTCCTTTCGCGTCAACTCTTCCAGGCCCTTGCGGGTTAACACTGGATGATTTGCGTCTTTAGAAGCTTCTTGCCCAAGGTCCATCAAGTCAGCGAAGGTGTATCGGCCCTTTATTTCTTCTACCTTTTTTGTAATCAGCTATTTCGGTTATTTCTCTGATAACTGAAAATGTTTCAGTTCGCTTAGGTACTCCACGGGTTTCATTGTCTCATGAGTCATTATGAGAAAGTCTCTGTAATCTTGAAGTTCTTCTTTTGTTTCTGGTAGGCGTTGCTGGTCCTAAGACCCAGTAGGCCAGAAATCATTTCCCCTGCGGCACCTGCGATGTATGCACCGAGGTACTACAACTTATGGCTCGGATTTGACGCTTCTTCATCGATTAGGTGCTCTCCACTTTTGGGTAATCTAATATATTCCCGTCAAAGACTGGGGGCCTGGGCCTGGGTACTGGTTACTTTTGGATGTATTCGCAGGTTACACAGGAAGTATGTACGACGCCAGGGTTTACAAGAACTCGCGCATCGGGATGGGATATTAAACCATATATACTCGGGGACAGTGCTTACCCCATATCAAGATTTCATATTAGACCATAGCCAGAGACTACGAACAATTCGCGAGAATAAGAGTTACCTCAAGTAACTCGTATGGAATTCATGAACAAAATAGAATGACATTAGTTCTACTTCATCTTTACTGTTAAAACATCATCGTTCTTGTTTAATAATACAAACAATAATTTCCTTTATTGAGATTTTAGTATGATTATTAATTATATAAGATTATACAGTAATGAAATCTTTTTTTCTCTATATTGTTTATACATATTTAAAAAAATCGGAACTTTTAAATACAATTTTTGTTGAATTTATCAATTTTTATCAGAAATAAAAAGTCAACAGGAGTATTAAAAATATATCAATAGGTGTATAGTGTTTTATAAAAAATGTGTTCAGTGTTCATAAACAGGAACTTTATTTACAAATGTCACTGCTTTTCAATTTCACTGCAGAATGGTTTCTCCTGCTACTTCTTCATTGCTGTAAGGAAGCCAGTCATAAACTGGTTCATAAGCTGGAGTTGCTGGCTTTGATTTTTCTCCATGCTTTCCAGCACTCCAGCTAGTTTCTCCCCTTGCTCCTTAACCGCATTTAAACTTTCGCGGAAAAAGGCCCCCTCTTTTATCTCCTCCTATACTGCAAGTCTTGATGCACTAGCGTTGCCGCTTCGCCTTCTTTTTCGCTCGTCGCGGGCGTCTTTTAGCTGTTGTCTCCTTTTCTTTACAAACCCAAAGTCCTTAGCTTTATCGCATTTAGCTCATTTCGCCTTTTGTACGCCTGAGGCTAGCGTTACAGTGTCGTCAAAGTCCTTAGCTTCATCGCATTTAGCTCATTTCGCCGTAAGGAAAAATTTAGCTGCTTGCAATTTTCTGGGACAGTTGGAGAAACCAGTGAATCATCAGATGCAGTACAGCCTTCACCTGAAGCTTTTTCTTCACACATTATCCCATCCTCACCAACAGATGGCCAAAATGGTATCAATGACAGATCCAAAGCAAATGTATCAACAACATCATCAGACGAAGTAGAGCTTTTGAGCCCTCCGCATTACCAGGCCACTAGCCTTGTAAAAGAGACCAGTAGTTCATCTTCAAATGCAGTGAATAATCCATCACCAAATGCTGTCCAGGTTATTTCTTGGCTCTCCAGAAAGGAAAGAAAATAGCGATGAAGATAACTCTGATGAAAATGAAAAAAAATTAAATGCATCTCGGGAGACACTTCACAGGCCACGCTAAAAACGACGCGTTGTCAAGGTAAAATCAAAGTCGGCTTCACGTGTGCAATACCGCAAGATCGTCTCGATCTAACCTTCACGCTAGGTTTTCTGATTATTGCTTCATTGAAGTGATGACGTCACCACCACAGGCAACCCCCCCACACAGTAAGAACAATAAGACCGTAAGGCATCTCAGGAGACACTTCACAGGCCACGCTAAAAACGACGCGTTGTCAAGGTAAAATCAAAGTCGGCTTCACGTGTGCGATATTACTTTAAATTTCCATCAACATGTGCTGAATGTTGGGACATGGTACAAGTTGGACATTTCATTAAGTTCTTTCCTTCTATTTGCCATATCTTATACTGTGCAAACTTCAACTCTTTGAATGCCCTAGGAAAGACAGATTGATTGTCCCACTCTGTAACACAAATAACTAAAAAGATAAGCAACTGACATCAAATCAACTACAAGTATCTTGGGCCTTTCTAATTCGCTTCTCTCCCGCCGATTCATCAGCAAGCTCATCGCTCTCGTATTTGTCCACTTGCAACCAACTTTGAACTGCTAAATGTTCGAGAGGGCGATCAAGGGTGGATAATGACCTGTAACGCCTGAGGCTAGCGTTACAGTGTCGTCTTTGCTTCTCGCATCGGCTTGTACAGAGGCAACGTTGGCTGGCTAATTAGCAGTTTCCTGTTCGTTTTCGGATTTCGCCGAGTCCTGGATGTGGTGAAATGTTACCACATCTCGGCAGCCAAGGACACCATCAAACTCTTTGTAGTTGGGGGAATTCTTTTCGGTGGCTGCCTTGTATTTGTCATTTAAATGTTTAATTCTTCTTTTACACTGCTCTATTGTCACCTTCTTTATTCTCGAGACCTCCCGCGTGATCTCCTTCCAAACTTTCCTTGCATCCTTCGACTCCAATCGTGTTGGACAAGAAGGGCCTGGTCCTCGTCCGACCATTTGTCATACGATCTTCCAGGTCTTTGCTTTTCCGTATCTGTTCCGTTGTTTTCCGTTCTCCTAAAGTTGGGAATAGGAGGACGGATGACTATGCTCTTTAGATTGCGCAAATGAAGTTGATCACGCGTGCGAAGTAAATTACTGCAAATTCCCTCTTGCGGTGCTTTGCTCGCCGACTTGTTCTCTGGTTTCTCCACGGAACTGGTTAAAGAAGTACCTTGGAGGGTAAATATTTTGCGCAGACAGCGATTGACTGTTCATCACGGGTGGCCAGATTGTTGGAAATTAGGGATTTTGGTAGGGATTCATCTCTAGCTTTAACACGTGTGTGGCGATCGAAGGCCTAGCGAAAAAATAGCGAAGGTTGCTATTTGAGACCATTTACGTTTTTTGTGTGAGTGACTTTATTATAATATTAAAAAAAGTTGCCCTGATATAAGGCATTTGTCCTGCCCCCGAGCAGGACATCGGCTCCTTTGATGTTTTGTCCCAATCGGTGAATTTGTTGCGTTGTGTAAAAACATAGGTCACACTTGGCATCATATCACATAACATATCACGGACATCTGTCAGTTTTTGGGCTTATCTAAACAGAGATGTCCTGAACATCTTGCTAGTGCGACCGGGCTCTATGGCTGCTATCCTGGAGTGTGGTGTCGTTGGCTACATCTCTGCTGAGATCTCGTCTTGTAGGAGGCGGAACTTGATTTGGCTGCTGACCGAGCACAACCAGGAACTCAGAGTCCTCATCTTCTGATGAAGGGATATCCTTCTTTGTCGTTTATGGCCTTGTCCTGGCGATAGTGGAAGCCGGTGCCTTGTCTCCTTGTTCATCAGAGTGAGCCACAGGACACGATTGCAGCACCACTCTGTGGACCCTCTTTACACCACCGCCATATGTTGGCTTTACTGCATATGTACCTTCGTATACCATGGGTAGTTCCTCCACAACGAACATAGTCGGTTCCCAGGCATCTTGTATTATACTTCATCTCTGGGCCCTCTTGCGTAAATACAACAACTAATAGTGGAGGCGCATAGTTTTTCTGATCATGATGCACCTTTCTATCTTGCGCAGCCGCCCTCAACGTCTACCCCGCTTTTTTCCAAGCATACCTCAAGTATGATCAAGAGTATCCGACCTACAGACTTCAGAAATCCGAATTTTTGGTCGACAGCCGCAAGTTTTCCCCTCCTCCCCAAAAGAAGAATTTGTGAATTAGCGAAAAAAAATGAGTACGATACTAGGACGAACGCATCAAACATTACATTTTATTGTAATAAAATAATCTGTTAACAATTTCGCTGTTTTTTTTTTTTTTTTACAGATGAAAGTAATATACTTCTTTTAACAATGGATGGGGGGTCTGTCCGGTATTCAAGAATGAAAGGATGATATCAGAACTCTATTGCTTGCTGTTTTTCACGTTGTACAGACGGACAGCTGATTTGTTCAGCTCAAGGAGCTCTGGCGTCGGCTTGAACTCGAAATACTCGATATACTGCGTGCGCTCCTCGGTATCGATTTTTGCACCATTGAAAAACATCTTTCACGGTCTGCATTGCTTGCCGGCAAAGCCAGGAGAGCTCTTACGAGGATGAGGAGATTGTGGAATGGTGAGGTTGGAGAGGCTACCTGCTTCACATCATGCATGCGTGCCCAAAATTCATCGAAATCGTGTACCAGTGGAAGATCTACTGCATCTGCCAGCTGAAAATTGACTGCTTCTGTTCTCAATTCATTTAGCTTTTCTGTCAGTCCAAGCTGTGGAAATTGTTTTGCAAGACAAACAACAGCGTCTGGTAGGTCCTTGTAGGTGCATCTTTCTGTCGGGCCGAGAATGCGAAGATCGCACAACAGGGTAGAGTGAAAAGTAAACTTCTTGAAAATGGTAAACACAAACTTGACGTAG
Source organism: Nematostella vectensis (assembly GCF_932526225.1). Lineage (NCBI taxonomy): Eukaryota > Metazoa > Cnidaria > Anthozoa > Actiniaria > Edwardsiidae > Nematostella > Nematostella vectensis. The sequence goes on along the minus strand of NC_064046.1, from coordinate 8,316,098 downwards.
AACTGCCGGATGTAAAGATAAAATCATTCCACCTCTTGATCCATCCCTTCCTCGCGTAGGCTGTTCGCTAAGGTTTTTTGCATTCTCACCAGCTGCCACTGCATCGTCTTCAAGCTAGTTCGCTTCATCTTGGTATGGTGTTTGAGTAATATCATCATTGTTGATCACATTTGTTAGCTTTCTCATCTCGGCGTGTAGTTAATGGATGGTTGTGTAACTGGTAGCTTGAAACGCAACACTAAAGACATTGGCTGTTGGGAGAAAAAAATGCAAGAACAACAAGTACATCTTAGTTTCATCATTCAACTACTTTGTGGTGCGCACTCGCCCTTGCTTTTCAGAGTCTGCATGACTTTGAAAGTAGGATACTAAAGCTGGCCAAGCTGCATTGTCCTGTTGAATCAGCTGTCTTTCTTTTCCTGGTAAGGGATTATAAAGCTGTCCTTTCCATAATTAAACCTCCTTTTTTGCATGCTCCCTTAAACGTTTGTATGCAGTTGATCCGACACATGTTTTTTTTTCCGTGGAAGAAGCTTAGATAGTTTAGGCATTTCATATGATTGATCGTCTGCTGCATCTTAACTTGTTGGTTAAAAATTGTATCTTGGGATTGTTGGTCGGGAATGATAGTACTTGCTTGCATCTTCTTAACAACACAATAGTTGATATTGAAGAATGGTATATGCTTGTATGACGTTGGCAGCTGATTAAAACCCCAGTCTGAATGCATAAACACCATAATAAAATGCTTGCATGGAAGATGGTGTTTCGCCAGTCTTGGCATTCACATTTTGACAAGCTAGTCTCATTTTCAAATGATAGTTCATACCATTTTGATTTTGTAGGGTCGCAGACATCCTGGATTTTCACAGAAAATCTTCCAGTTACATGATCTTTCAACACCACGTTTGGTGGTTCTGTGTCATTGATGTGTATAATCTTTTCATACAGTGAACCACAAAAAAAGCCTGGTCTATCACGATAGTCTGGAATTTCATCATATTTTCTGTGAAGACTGGAAGTACATATATTGCTTTCAATATACCAGATTAACTATTAGACAGTACAGCTACATTCATGGACAAGTGTTTTAGTATTAATCGACTCACATAAAAATCACACTCCAATAAATGATGATTTTAATAATACTAATTAATATTGTTTTTGTGAAAAAATTTTTAACTCAAATTCTCCGCTAACTTGAACCAAATTCTGTTTCCCAAGGATTTGGCAATGCGAAAAAAACCAGCCGTTGCTGGTATTGACAAACACAAGAACTTTGTCTTTCCTGAATGCCCAAACCCATCTCTGAAATTAATGGCATGAACATATTATTTTGATCTTATTAATGATCTTTATTCTCTACTAGGGGGTTGCAAAACCTTTCTTTGCAGGAATAGCATCAGAAAAAAATATTTCATTACAGAGAATTTCATTACTCGATCGGTGTCTCTGCAGCATTGGATCTCCTACGCTGTCAGTAAATTGGTTACGCTAATCACGCCTGATCTCTGCTCGGTTTCGCAGTTGGGTCACTTGCTTCAATCCTCCTCAGAAGCTCGCACAATGCGTGCGAGAAAGCTCAGATACTTTACCCCTCTTTTTGCTTGCGCTCGTAAAATGGTCGAAGAACTTGGTAAGGATCATGTAAGGAATGCATGTGATAGGATATCAAATATCTTATCTGGCGTGTCGCGCTCCGAGATTGGTCTGATTAGAATTTTTTCCCTGAGTTGGCCGTCAAGGTGGCTGAGGACAAAATCTGCCGCCTGTTTCCCATTTAAATTTCTCAACTCTTGTATCTCCTCCGCGTTTTCTTTAAATTCCTCTATCTCCGGGGCGCTCGTTTGGCCGTCAAACTTCTTCAGCTTTCGTCGCGTGACGTAGACTACCGCGTTCCCAGGGTTCTTTAGCTGCTGTACCTCGTTTTCTAATCGCGTTACGATTTCCTCCCAATTTCGACCGTTTTTTGAACTTGTCGGTTGGTTCGGGTATGCTGGAGGACCCTGGCCATCACCGCCTTTATTTTGTTTCTTAGTACTCATTTTTGCTGTAGCGTGATGTTTTTTCCAGACATTAAACGAACGTTACCCTGCTCGCAGCTTCCTTGTAACTTTATGCGATTATGTCCTTTTTGATTACGACTCCTGAAATGGCGGCGAGAGCTGAAATAACAGCAATTAAACTTAACTACTGAACGCGAACTTGAATTTTTTTTACAATGATCAAACATAATCATTCCCATAATCATAGAACCATCTAATATTGCAAGCCATTGGATTAAAATATCATCATTACCAACAAGCTAAATATAGGACTGTAATTGACCCCGTAGATACATTAACGTGTAAACGCGTTCTTTAGAACTCTACCAGCACTTATAAAGTACAAGATCCACGGCTAACACTGCAGTTGCTGCCGCTAAAACTCTATTTAACATCAGTCCTTAATGATAAATGTGAATAAGCTAAAGCCGAGATAACGCTAAACATGTATGGCGCCATGAGATGTGAAATACCATTCCACAATCGAGGTGCAGCGATTGAAAATGAACGATTACCAAAAGCTCTGCCTCCTGTCTTTCAGTTCGTACAATCCTGAAATCAGTATCATCTTTGCCAGGCGTCTGTCCTCTCTTGCATCTTGTTTGGACTTTCGTTTTCTTTTCTTTCCTGTCATTTTTTAATCAGTTGTCGGAGTTGGCTTGCTTGTCAATATGATTGGTTTTCCCTTATTTCTGTCCATTTTATATTAGGTGTCGGAGTTGGCTTGCTTGTCAATATGATTGGTTTTCCCTTATTTCTGTCCATTTTATATTAGGTGTCGGAGTTGGCTTGCTTGTTAATATGATTGTGGTTTTCCCAGTCCAATTTACTCTGGGATGATATTAACTTTGTTAAAGTAAACCACATCGATGCTTCAGGAAGACTCGAGGAGGTCAACATAAAGGTCTCCGTTATGTGACTACGACAGCTCGTTCACAATGGTAAACGGAAGGGTTTGGTTTCTTTACAACCACCAATACTTGAGGCAGGCATGTAGAGGGCACATTCCGCGGGTTCTATTCATGGCCGTATCTTGAAGGAGGGCTTTACTGGCAAGTGCATATACTTTGGTATCTGGTCTATGCTTGATTGTCACCGTTGCATGGTCCTTCCAAAGACAGTTTTGTCATGGAAATACAAAGGAGTTTTTCTGTCACCAAAGGAGATTGCATTTTTTGCAATGTTGCAAATTTTTCGAGCATGGTAATTTCTTTGCTTCCCAAAGTTGAAATGGCAAGTCTTTGTAGCACCATTTTTTGGATTTATTTTTCTTGAGATGTGGTGGAGTCCAAGAAGGCGAAACTTGCTTTTCTTATAGTTATCTTTTTTGTTCATATGCTTTGCATTGTTCTCTTAATGCTTTGCATTGTTCTTTTCGTACACTGTCCAAGAGGGAGAAGGTTAAAACTTGCATTTCGTGCAGAAATCTTTTTTCCGAAAGACTTGAGGAGTTCAAGTAGCTTTTAACAGAAGACTTTAAAATTTAGCTTTCTGTGGTAGGGGGTATGGAAAGGCTGTTAACACAGCTCAAAGTGTTTTTTGTGAAACATTTTTTTAAAGAAAATGAAATGCTTCTTTTTCACCACCCAATCGACAGAAAATTGGCTTTTATTTAATGGCGAAATTAATTTTTTATTCACGTTTAGGGAGCTGCATCAATTTCTGTCTGTTATTCTTGGGATCGTGCTTTCTAATATTTTCCTAGGAATTGAGTCTAATATATCTTTCACTGTTTTTTTTTTCGCAGTTTTTATGTTGTTTTTTTTGGGGGGGAAGGGGGGGGGGTGAAATAACTGCTCTTTTTCCTTGCCTTCAAACAGGAAACGAATATGGCTTCTTAGCTTTTCTCTCTATTTCATTGCCATAGAACACATTTTATTTGCTTTATTATTATTTTTTTTTAACCTAATCTTCACAAGAATTAACCCATTAACCCCGGTGTCTTTTCTCTCTAGCGACGGCACTATTACAGCCTGTTGCTTACATCAGTTTTGCTTGTAATTTGCCTAAAATTACAGCTTTTTCACATCTGGACAGTGCATTAGGACATCATGAAGTGTATTTGGGCGTAATTAATGCTGTGCCCATTTTTTTTTTTAGCACGCTTAGGTTTATTTTATGGGATAATTCCGTGCTTTGGTTTCACCGAGTGAAAAAGGAATTTTCCAGTGAATGGCCTCATACTCAGCATGCAATACAGCCTAAACATGGCGAGTCGCTAAGCATTGATAATTTGTCTGATGGCTGCAAAATGGGATCTGACGGAGCGCAATAAAGGTATCTATTTGTGACTTGATCTGTGTTTGCTAGTTTATAAAATGGAGTTTTGTGTTTTTTTTTTTTTTTGGAAATTCTATTACATAGCTTGGATGCGCTTTGGAAAGTCGTCTATGCCTTGGGTTAATCCATGAGTATCCGTGCCTGGTGATGTTTAGTTTGCATTTCTGACGTTTTGGAGTTGGGCCTATATTTACGGGCGCCTGAGGACGTTATAGTAATGGAAGTGATAAAGTTCTCCCCAACAAGTTTAGAGTCTACATAATGTGAAAATGTTAGGAAGCCAATCATTAAAAGCGTACAACTGTATCATTGTTTTGCGTAATCGACGGGATTCCCCCCCCCAAAAAAAAAAACAGTTAGACCAAGTCCTGGGTGAATATGGAATATCTATAAGGTAATCCGGGGCTTGTCTATATTTATTCACGTATTTTCATTGCCATGCTGGTTGGCTGGTGAAGCTACTGTCACTCAGAGGTACGCAAAAAGCAGACCCTTCGTATGTGAGCACATTCTAGTCTAACTCCAATACTTCTTGTGTTACTAGTGTAGTGACGTCGATCACATTCAAAAGTCACGCAATTCCTAAGCTGCTGGTGGGTGGCACGCTGCGTTACTGCATATCACTCGCAGAAGAAGTGATTAAGACGTTGCGTGACTTTCACAAACAAAAAGATGAAAATAGACTTGGTTTATATGCCTTATTACACGTCCAGAAAACTGGGTAAGTATGCGGTGTTGCTGGCCTATATACCTATTTCCAAATAGGTTGCCCTCGAGAATCCATATATCGTTACCCCCAGTGGTTCGTGAGTATAAAAATTACGTCGTAAATTAAAAAAAATGCAACCTTATTTCAAGTAGGCTTAGCCTCTTTCGACCGGCCGCTTTGATCCTAGCAAAGGATTAGTTGCATTTCTGACGATTGGAGTTGGGCCTATATTTTACGGGCGTATAAGTGTTTTACATAATATATTATGTAAATTTCAACACGACTCTAGAATATTCAGCAAAATTTCAAGCATAAGCGAAAATAGAATACGCCGGCAAAATAACCCGGAAATTCATCCCTATTATGATCTACTAGTATCTCGTTACGTGTGTCGAGGTTACTGTAAACCTGCAGATATTTGAAAAATGTCCTCGTAAGCGATACACGCAGTCCTTCGTTACCATGCTGAACATAAACCATGGTAGGCTTCATTAGTACTCCAATTATATTAAATTTCCTGTAAGTTGTCCGCTTTTTATTTAGTTTCTCGAAACAAAAAAAACATAATTTTTTACACACAAGACTTAAGTCTTTTCCCGAGATTTCCAAATTATTTTTTTAATTGAAGTATTCTAAGAAACTGTTGCGCACTTTGGCGACACCGATATTTAGTCGCTGTATCGGGCCCTGCAAGTATGAATCAAGGCTGATGTTGTATTGCTTTGAAAGGAAATAACCCTGGTCATTAATGTCTGGAACAGATGGTTTGTAAGGGTTTTCCCTTAGTCCGGCCCCTTTTGTAATTCATACTTACCGGTACAATATTGTACGACAAATATGCTTCTGGATTAGAAGCTTTACTTTCTTTGGGACAGCTGCAGGTTTCATGCCTACTATTCCACTGGTGGGTAATTGGTCCTTTTTCTGCTCTTGTTTTTTCGTTACCAGCGCCTTGAAGTAATCGGTTCTTCTCTTCGCACCACAAAGTTAAGAGAATGCAAGGTGAGTATGCACTTGAATCAAATGAAGATAATCAAAAGGTTGAATATGCAAATGATGTTTATGAAGACTACTTCATCCATGTTATGGAAATACAGTATTGGACGCTGCCAGAGAATGAAGTGAAAGCCCTTTGTTTATTCCCGAATCTCACTACACTGTAAAAAACGTACATAACAGCCTATGGAAAATTTAAGCAGGAGTTATTATTTTATAGTATACGGTATTTTTTGTAAATAATATTAAGATGTTTGAATGGGAACTGGAATTTCAAATCTCTCCTGCATATCCTTATTGTCGGGGACAACCAAATAAACTCACTTATATTCTCTTTACTTTATTTCTTGATCACAAACTCTCCGTAGTAATAGTACACTCGCATCTCAACTCTAGGGGCACAACCCCCTTTTTTACCTATCTCGAATTACAACATGATCACATAACAAAACTAAATATGTAACGTAATACAGTATTATAAAGTAACGCAACCTTGCGGGTTTTCTACTTCCGGACACCCTTCCCCCATTTATGTGTCTACAGCAGCATAAATGTTCTAGTCTTCTTCCAGTAAGACTTGATGTTGTCCTTGGCGCTGTCTTTTGCCTGACGTCTTGACCCAACTCTTGGGATGAATACTTGCGCCTTAGGGTTTAACTTGATCCCCGGATCATCCCCACCAATCTCTAGGTCGCAAATCAACTGAAGAGGGCGTTCTATCACATATCCGTTCCCCATCTTCAGTTTGACTCCCCGGACTACGCCGTCTCTTCCTGTAATCTTCTCCACTACTCGTCCAATCTTCCATTGAGCCTTATTCTTGACATCCTCCTTGAGCAGGACTACGCGCCCTTTCTCCGGCACCTTCAGCTGTTCACCACTGCGTTCTTCGTGCTTCTGCTGTCTCTCCTCTAGAGATCGTACGTACTCTCTTGTGAATCTCTTCTTCAGGTCTTCCTTGCTACGCTGTATAAACCTCATCCGTCGTGTCACGTTTCCGGCATCTGACAACTTCTCTAAGTCTTCTTCGAGGATGGGGACTGGTCTCCCCCTGAGCAACAGGTTGGGTGTGATGACGGGTTCATCAAACTCTTCCCCCTGGTACACTAATGGTCGGTTGTTCATTACTGTTTCTACGTCTAGGAGCGCATCCTCAAGCTCGCAGTAGTTGAGAAGGCTCCTCCCAACTGCTTTAGAGAGCGCATTCTTCATGACACCGACTAGGCGCTCGAAGAAGCCTCCCCACCAAGGTGCTCGTGACATGTTGAATCTCCAGATGATCGCTTGAGAGGCCAAATAGTTTGATAGACTTTCGTCCTTCTTTAGCACTGAAAGCCATTTCCCTGTTGCCACAAAGGTCTTTCCATTGTCACTCACGATCATCTGAGGACATCCTCTCCTTGCGACAAACTCTTTGAGCGCTCTCTGGAAGTTTGGTGCTGATAGATCCGGGCAGAGCTTTAGATGGACTGCCCTAGTGGCTGCACACGTAAACAGCGCGATGTATGCCTTGCCTTGCTCGGACTTGGTGCGATAATAGATTGGGCCTGCAAAGTCGACCCCTGTTACGTCGAAAGGCTCAGAGAACTCTGTACGGAATGACGGCAGCTGTGCTGAGGCTGTTGATCCCGGAGTCAACACTGGCTTTATCCGATATCGCTTACATTTGTTGCAGTTGTGTATGACCCTTTTTACTTGAGCCCTCAGCTTTGGTACCCAGAACTTCTCCCGGACTAGACTCATAGTCATTGACACTCCCCCGTGTATGGCCCCCATGTATGGCCTGGGCCTGGGTACTGGTTACTTTTGGATGTATCCGCAGGTTACACAGGAAGTATGTACGACGCCAGGGTTTACAAGAACTCGCGCATCGGGATGGGATATTAAACCATATATACTCGGGGACAGTGCTTACCCCATATCAAGATTTCATATTAGAACATAGCCAGAGACTACGAACAATTCGCGAGAATAAGAGTTACCTCAAGTAACTCGTATGGAATTTATGAACAAAATAGAATGACATTAGTTCTACTTCATCTTTACTGTTAAAACATCATCGTTCTTGTTTAATAATACAAACAATAATTTCCTTTATTGAGATTTTAGTATGATTATTAATTATATTAGATTATACAGTAATGAAATCTTTTTTTCTCTATTATTGTTTATACATATTTAAAAAAAATCGGAACTTTTATATACAATTTTTGTTGAATTTATCAATTTTTATCAGAAATAAAAAGTCAACAGGAGTATTAAAAATATATCAATAGGTGTATAGTGTTTTATTAAAAATGTGTTCAGTGTTCATAAAAAGGAACTTTATTTACAAATTCACTGCTTTTCAATTTCACTGCAGAATGGTTTCTCCTGCTACTTCTCGTTCATTGCTGTATGGAAGCCAGTCATAAACTGGTTCAGAAGCTGGAGTTGCTGGCTTTGATTTTTCTCCATGCTTTCCAGCACTCCAGCTAGTTTCTCCCCTTGCCCCTTAACCGCATTTAAACTTTCGCGGAAAAAGGCCCCCTCTTTTATCTCCTCCTCTACTGCAAGTCTTGATGCACTAGCGTTGCCGCATCGCCTTCTTTTTCGCTCGTCGCGGGCGTCTTTTCGCTGTTGTCTCCTTTTCTTTACAAACTCAAAGTCCTTAGCTTTATCGCATTTAGCTCATTTCGCCTTCTGTACGCCTGAGGCTAGCGTTACAGTGTCGTCAAAGTCCTTAGCTTTATCGCATTTAGCTCATTTCGCCGTAAGGAAAAATTTAGCTGCTTGCAATTTTCTGGGACAGTTGGAGAAACCAGTGAATCATCAGATGCAGTACAGCCTTCACCTGAAGCTTTTTCTTCATACATTATCCCATCCTCACCAACAGATGGCCAAAATGGTATCAATGACAGATCCAAAGCAAATGTATCAACAACATCATCAGACGAAGTAGAGCTTCTGAGCCCTCCGCATTACCAGGCCACTAGCCTTGTAAAAGAGACCAGTAGTTCATCTTCAAATGCAGTGAATAATCCATCACCAAATTTCTGTCCAGGTTATTCCTGACTCTCCAGAAAGGAAAGAAAATAGCGATGAAGATAACTCTGATGAAAATGAAAAAAAATGAAATGCATCTCGGGAGACACTTCACAGGCCACGCTAAAAACGACGCGTTGTCAAGGTAAAATCAAAGTCGGCTTCACGTGTGCAATACCGCAAGATCGTCTCGATCTAACCTTCACGCTAGGTTTTCTGATTATTGCTTCATTGAAGTGATGACGTCACCACCACAGGCAACCCCCCCACACAGTAAGAACAATAAGACCGTAAGGCATCTCAGGAGACACTTCACAGGCCACGCTAAAAACGACGCGTTGTCAAGGTAAAATCAAAGTCGGCTTCACGTGTGCGATATTACTTTAAATTTCCATCAACATGTGCTGAATGTTGGGACATGGTACAAGTTGGACATTTCATTAAGTTCTTTCCTTCTATTTGCCATATCTTATACTGTGCAAACTTCAACTCTTTGAATGCCCTAGGAAAGACAGATTGATTGTCCCACTCTGTTACACAAATAACTAAAAAGATAAGCAACTGACATCAAATCAACTACAAGTATCTTGGGCCTTTCTAATTCGCTTCTCTCCCGCCGATTCATCAGCAAGCTCATCGCTCTCGTATTTGTCCACTTGCAACCAACTTTGAACTGCTAAATGTTCGAGAGGGCGATCAAGGGTGGATAATGACCTGTAACGCCTGAGGCTAGCGTTACAGTGTCGTCTTTGCTTCTCGCATCGGCTTGTACAGAGGCAACGTTGGCTGGCTAATTAGCAGTTTCCTGTTCGTTTTCGGATTTCGCCGAGTCCTGGATGTGGTGAAATGTTACCACATCTCGGCAGCCAAGGACACCATCAAACTCTTTGTAGTTGGGGGAATTCTTTTCGGTGGCTGCCTTGTATTTGTCATTTAAATGTTTAATTCTTCTTTTACACTGCTCTATTGTCACCTTCTTTATTCTCGAGACCTCCCGCGTGATCTCCTTCCAAACTTTCCTTGCATCCTTCGACTCCAATCGTGTTGGACAAGAAGGGCCTGGTCCTCGTCCGACCATTTGTCATACGATCTTCCAGGTCTTTGCTTTTCCGTATCTGTTCCGTTGTTTTCCGTTCTCCTAAAGTTGGGAATAGGAGGACGGATGACTATGCTCTTTAGATTGCGCAAATGAAGTTGATCACGCGTGCGAAGTAAATTACGGCAAATTCCCTCTTGCGGTGCTTTGCTCGCCGACTTGTTCTCTGGTTTCTCCACGGAACTGGTTAAAGAAGTACCTTGGAGGGTAAATATTTTGCGCAGACAGCGATTGACTGTTCATCACGGGTGGCCAGATTGTTGGAAATTAGGGATTTTGGTAGGGATTCATCTCTAGCTTTAACACGTGTGTGGCGATCGAAGGCCTAGCGAAAAAATAGCGAAGGTTGCTATTTGAGACCATTTACGTTTTTTGTGTGAGTGACTTTATTATAATATTAAAAAAAGTTGCCCTGATATAAGGCATTTGTCCTGCCCCCGAGCAGGACATCGGCTCCTTTGATGTTTTGTCCCAATCGGTGAATTTGTTGCGTTGTGTAAAAACATAGGTCACACTTGGCATCATATCACATAACATATCACGGACATCTGTCAGTTTTTGGGCTTATCTAAACAGAGATGTCCTGAACATCTTGCTAGTGCGACCGGGCTCTATGGCTGCTATCCTGGAGTGTGGTGTCGTTGGCTACATCTCTGCTGAGATCTCGTCTTGTAGGAGGCGGAACTTGATTTGGCTGCTGACCGAGCACAACCAGGAACTCAGAGTCCTCATCTTCTGATGAAGGGATATCCTTCTTTGTCGTTTATGGCCTTGTCCTGGCGATAGTGGAAGCCGGTGCCTTGTCTCCTTGTTCATCAGAGTGAGCCACAGGACACGATTGCAGCACCACTCTGTGGACCCTCTTTACACCACCGCCATATGTTGGCTTTACTGCATATGTACCTTCGTATACCATGGGTAGTTCCTCCACAACGAACATAGTCGGTTCCCAGGCATCTTGTATTATACTTCATCTCTGGGCCCTCTTGCGTAAATACAACAACTAATAGTGGAGGCGCATAGTTTTTCTGATCATGATGCACCTTTCTATCTTGCGCAGCCGCCCTCAACGTCTACCCCGCTTTTTTCCAAGCATACCTCAAGTATGATCAAGAGTATCCGACCTACAGACTTCAGAAATCCGAATTTTTGGTCGACAGCCGCAAGTTTTCCCCTCCTCCCCAAAAGAAGAATTTGTGAATTAGCGAAAAAAAATGAGTACGATACTAGGACGAACGCATCAAACATTACATTTTATTGTAATAAAATAATCTGTTAACAATTTCGCTGTTTTTTTTTTTTTTTTTACAGATGAAAGTAATATACTTCTTTTAACAATGGATGGGGGGTCTGTCCGGTATTCAAGAATGAAAGGATGATATCAGAACTCTATTGCTTGCTGTTTTTCACGTTGTACAGACGGACAGCTGATTTGTTCAGCTCAAGGAGCTCTGGCGTCGGCTTGAACTCGAAATACTCGATATACTGCGTGCGCTCCTCGGTATCGATTTTTGCACCATTGAAAAACATCTTTCACGGTCTGCATTGCTTGCCGGCAAAGCCAGGAGAGCTCTTACGAGGATGAGGAGATTGTGGAATGGTGAGGTTGGAGAGGCTACCTGCTTCACATCATGCATGCGTGCCCAAAATTCATCGAAATCGTGTACCAGTGGAAGATCTACTGCATCTGCCAGCTGAAAATTGACTGCTTCTGTTCTCAATTCATTTAGCTTTTCTGTCAGTCCAAGCTGTGGAAATTGTTTTGCAAGACAAACAACAGCGTCTGGTAGGTCCTTGTAGGTGCATCTTTCTGTCGGGCCGAGAATGCGAAGATCGCACAACAGGGTAGAGTGAAAAGTAAACTTCTTGAAAATGGTAAACACAAACTTGACGTAGAACTGCCGGATGTAAAGATAAAATCATTCCACCTCTTGATCCATCCCTTCCTCGCGTAGGCTGTTCGCTAAGGTTTTTTGCATTCTCACCAGCTGCCACTGCATCGTCTTCAAGCTAGTTCGCTTCATCTTGGTATGGTGTTTGAGTAATATCATCATTGTTGATCACATTTGTTAGCTTTCTCATCTCGGCGTGTAGTTAATGGATGGTTGTGTAACTGGTAGCTTGAAACGCAACACTAAAGACATTGGCTGTTGGGAGAAAAAAATGCAAGAACAACAAGTACATCTTAGTTTCATCATTCAACTACTTTGTGGTGCGCACTCGCCCTTGCTTTTCAGAGTCTGCATGACTTTGAAAGTAGGATACTAAAGCTGGCCAAGCTGCATTGTCCTGTTGAATCAGCTGTCTTTCTTTTCCTGGTAAGGGATTATAAAGCTGTCCTTTCCATAATTAAACCTCCTTTTTTGCATGCTCCCTTAAACGTTTGTATGCAGTTGATCCGACACATGTTTTTTTTTCCGTGGAAGAAGCTTAGATAGTTTAGGCATTTCATATGATTGATCGTCTGCTGCATCTTAACTTGTTGGTTAAAAATTGTATCTTGGGATTGTTGGTCGGGAATGATAGTACTTGCTTGCATCTTCTTAACAACACAATAGTTGATATTGAAGAATGGTATATGCTTGTATGACGTTGGCAGCTGATTAAAACCCCAGTCTGAATGCATAAACACCATAATAAAATGCTTGCATGGAAGATGGTGTTTCGCCAGTCTTGGCATTCACATTTTGACAAGCTAGTCTCATTTTCAAATGATAGTTCATACCATTTTGATTTTGTAGGGTCGCAGACATCCTGGATTTTCACAGAAAATCTTCCAGTTACATGATCTTTCAACACCACGTTTGGTGGTTCTGTGTCATTGATGTGTATAATCTTTTCATACAGTGAACCACAAAAAAAGCCTGGTCTATCACGATAGTCTGGAATTTCATCATATTTTCTGTGAAGACTGGAAGTACATATATTGCTTTCAATATACCAGATTAACTATTAGACAGTACAGCTACATTCATGGACAAGTGTTTTAGTATTAATCGACTCACATAAAAATCACACTCCAATAAATGATGATTTTAATAATACTAATTAATATTGTTTTTGTGAAAAAATTTTTAACTCAAATTCTCCGCTAACTTGAACCAAATTCTGTTTCCCAAGGATTTGGCAATGCGAAAAAAACCAGCCGTTGCTGGTATTGACAAACACAAGAACTTTGTCTTTCCTGAATGCCCAAACCCATCTCTGAAATTAATGGCATGAACATATTATTTTGATCTTATTAATGATCTTTATTCTCTACTAGGGGGTTGCAAAACCTTTCTTTGCAGGAATAGCATCAGAAAAAAATATTTCATTACAGAGAATTTCATTACTCGATCGGTGTCTCTGCAGCATTGGATCTCCTACGCTGTCAGTAAATTGGTTACGCTAATCACGCCTGATCTCTGCTCGGTTTCGCAGTTGGGTCACTTGCTTCAATCCTCCTCAGAAGCTCGCACAATGCGTGCGAGAAAGCTCAGATACTTTACCCCTCTTTTTGCTTGCGCTCGTAAAATGGTCGAAGAACTTGGTAAGGATCATGTAAGGAATGCATGTGATAGGATATCAAATATCTTATCTGGCGTGTCGCGCTCCGAGATTGGTCTGATTAGAATTTTTTCCCTGAGTTGGCCGTCAAGGTGGCTGAGGACAAAATCTGCCGCCTGTTTCCCATTTAAATTTCTCAACTCTTGTATCTCCTCCGCGTTTTCTTTAAATTCCTCTATCTCCGGGGCGCTCGTTTGGCCGTCAAACTTCTTCAGCTTTCGTCGCGTGACGTAGACTACCGCGTTCCCAGGGTTCTTTAGCTGCTGTACCTCGTTTTCTAATCGCGTTACGATTTCCTCCCAATTTCGACCGTTTTTTGAACTTGTCGGTTGGTTCGGGTATGCTGGAGGACCCTGGCCATCACCGCCTTTATTTTGTTTCTTAGTACTCATTTTTGCTGTAGCGTGATGTTTTTTCCAGACATTAAACGAACGTTACCCTGCTCGCAGCTTCCTTGTAACTTTATGCGATTATGTCCTTTTTGATTACGACTCCTGAAATGGCGGCGAGAGCTGAAATAACAGCAATTAAACTTAACTACTGAACGCGAACTTGAATTTTTTTTACAATGATCAAACATAATCATTCCCATAATCATAGAACCATCTAATATTGCAAGCCATTGGATTAAAATATCATCATTACCAACAAGCTAAATATAGGACTGTAATTGACCCCGTAGATACATTAACGTGTAAACGCGTTCTTTAGAACTCTACCAGCACTTATAAAGTACAAGATCCACGGCTAACACTGCAGTTGCTGCCGCTAAAACTCTATTTAACATCAGTCCTTAATGATAAATGTGAATAAGCTAAAGCCGAGATAACGCTAAACATGTATGGCGCCATGAGATGTGAACTACCATTCCACAATCGAGGTGCAGCGATTGAAAATGAACGATTACCAAAAGCTCTGCCTCCTGTCTTTCAGTTCGTACAATCCTGAAATCAGTATCATCTTTGCCAGGCGTCTGTCCTCTCTTGCATCTTGTTTGGACTTTCGTTTTCTTTTCTTTCCTGTCATTTTTTAATCAGTTGTCGGAGTTGGCTTGCTTGTCAATATGATTGGTTTTCCCTTATTTCTGTCCATTTTATATTAGGTGTCGGAGTTGGCTTGCTTGTCAATATGATTGGTTTTCCCTTATTTCTGTCCATTTTATATTAGGTGTCGGAGTTGGCTTGCTTGTTAATATGATTGTGGTTTTCCCAGTCCAATTTACTCTGGGATGATATTAACTTTGTTAAAGTAAACCACATCGATGCTTCAGGAAGACTCGAGGAGGTCAACATAAAGGTCTCCGTTATGTGACTACGACAGCTCGTTCACAATGGTAAACGGAAGGGTTTGGTTTCTTTACAACCACCAATACTTGAGGCAGGCATGTAGAGGGCACATTCCGCGGGTTCTATTCATGGCCGTATCTTGAAGGAGGGCTTTACTGGCAAGTGCATATACTTTGGTATCTGGTCTATGCTTGATTGTCACCGTTGCATGGTCCTTCCAAAGACAGTTTTGTCATGGAAATACAAAGGAGTTTTTCTGTCACCAAAGGAGATTGCATTTTTTGCAATGTTGCAAATTTTTCGAGCATGGTAATTTCTTTGCTTCCCAAAGTTGAAATGGCAAGTCTTTGTAGCACCATTTTTTGGATTTATTTTTCTTGAGATGTGGTGGAGTCCAAGAAGGCGAAACTTGCTTTTCTTATAGTTATCTTTTTTGTTCATATGCTTTGCATTGTTCTCTTAATGCTTTGCATTGTTCTTTTCGTACACTGTCCAAGAGGGAGAAGGTTAAAACTTGCATTTCGTGCAGAAATCTTTTTTCCGAAAGACTTGAGGAGTTCAAGTAGCTTTTAACAGAAGACTTTAAAATTTAGCTTTCTGTGGTAGGGGGTATGGAAAGGCTGTTAACACAGCTCAAAGTGTTTTTTGTGAAACATTTTTTTAAAGAAAATGAAATGCTTCTTTTTCACCACCCAATCGACAGAAAATTGGCTTTTATTTAATGGCGAAATTAATTTTTTATTCACGTTTAGGGAGCTGCATCAATTTCTGTCTGTTATTCTTGGGATCGTGCTTTCTAATATTTTCCTAGGAATTGAGTCTAATATATCTTTCACTGTTTTTTTTTCGCAGTTTTTATGTTGTTTTTTTTGGGGGGGAAGGGGGGGGGGTGAAATAACTGCTCTTTTTCCTTGCCTTCAAACAGGAAACGAATATGGCTTCTTAGCTTTTCTCTCTATTTCATTGCCATAGAACACATTTTATTTGCTTTATTATTTTTTTTTTTAACCTAATCTTCACAAGAATTAACCCATTAACCCCGGTGTCTTTTCTCTCTAGCGACGGCACTATTACAGCCTGTTGCTTACATCAGTTTTGCTTGTAATTTGCCTAAAATTACAGCTTTTTCACATCTGGACAGTGCATTAGGACATCATGAAGTGTATTTGGGCGTAATTAATGCTGTGCCCATTTTTTTTTTAGCACGCTTAGGTTTATTTTATGGGATAATTCCGTGCTTTGGTTTCACCGAGTGAAAAAGGAATTTTCCAGTGAATGGCCTCATACTCAGCATGCAATACAGCCTAAACATGGCGAGTCGCTAAGCATTGATAATTTGTCTGATGGCTGCAAAATGGGATCTGACGGAGCGCAATAAAGGTATCTATTTGTGACTTGATCTGTGTTTGCTAGTTTATAAAATGGAGTTTTGTGTTTTTTTTTTTTTTTGGAAATTCTATTACATAGCTTGGATGCGCTTTGGAAAGTCGTCTATGCCTTGGGTTAATCCATGAGTATCCGGGCCTGGTGATGTTTAGTTTGCATTTCTGACGTTTTGGAGTTGGGCCTATATTTACGGGCGCCTGAGGACGTTATAGTAATGGAAGTGATAAAGTTCTCCCCAACAAGTTTAGAGTCTACATAATGTGAAAATGTTAGGAAGCCAATCATTAAAAGCGTACAACTGTATCATTGTTTTGCGTAATCGACGGGATATCCCCCCCCCAAAAAAACAGTTAGACCAAGTCCTGGGTGAATATGGAATATCTATAAGGTAATCCGGGGCTTGTCTATATTTATTCACGTATTTTCATTGCCATGCTGGTTGGCTGGTGAAGCTACTGTCACTCAGAGGTACGCAAAAAGCAGACCCTTCGTATGTGAGCACATTCTAGTCTAACTCCAATACTTCTTGTGTTACTAGTGTAGTGACGTCGATCACATTCAAAAGTCACGCAATTCCTAAGCTGCTGGTGGGTGGCACGCTGCGTTACTGCATATCACTCGCAGAAGAAGTGATTAAGACGTTGCGTGACTTTCACAAACAAAAAGATGAAAATAGACTTGGTTTATATGCCTTATTACACGTCCAGAAAACTGGGTAAGTATGCGGTGTTGCTGGCCTATATACCTATTTCCAAATAGGTTGCCCTCGAGAATCCATATATCGTTACCCCCAGTGGTTCGTGAGTATAAAAATTACGTCGTAAATTAAAAAAAATGCAACCTTATTTCAAGTAGGCTTAGCCTCTTTCGACCGGCCGCTTTGATCCTAGCAAAGGATTAGTTGCATTTCTGACGATTGGAGTTGGGCCTATATTTTACGGGCGTATAAGTGTTTTACATAATATATTATGTAAATTTCAACACGACTCTAGAATATTCAGCAAAATTTCAAGCATAAGCGAAAATAGAATACGCCGGCAAAATAACCCGGAAATTCATCCCTATTATGATCTACTAGTATCTCGTTACGTGTGTCGAGGTTACTGTAAACCTGCAGATATTTGAAAAATGTCCTCGTAAGCGATACACGCAGTCCTTCGTTACCATGCTGAACATAAACCATGGTAGGCTTCATTAGTACTCCAATTATATTAAATTTCCTGTAAGTTGTCCGCTTTTTATTTAGTTTCTCGAAACAAAAAAAACATAATTTTTTACACACAAGACTTAAGTCTTTTCCCGAGATTTCCAAATTATTTTTTTAATTGAAGTATTCTAAGAAACTGTTGCGCACTTTGGCGACACCGATATTTAGTCGCTGTATCGGGCCCTGCAAGTATGAATCAAGGCTGATGTTGTATTGCTTTGAAAGGAAATAACCCTGGTCATTAATGTCTGGAACAGATGGTTTGTAAGGGTTTTCCCTTAGTCCGGCCCCTTTTGTAATTCATACTTACCGGTACAATATTGTACGACAAATATGCTTCTGGATTAGAAGCTTTACTTTCTTTGGGACAGCTGCAGGTTTCATGCCTACTATTCCACTGGTGGGTAATTGGTCCTTTTTCTGCTCTTGTTTTTTCGTTACCAGCGCCTTGAAGTAATCGGTTCTTCTCTTCGCACCACAAAGTTAAGAGAATGCAAGGTGAGTATGCACTTGAATCAAATGAAGATAATCATAAGGTTGAATATGCAAATGATGTTTATGAAGACTACTTCATCCATGTTATGGAAATACAGTATTGGACGCTGCCAGAGAATGAAGTGAAAACCCTTTGTTTATTCCCGAATCTCAAGAAATTGCAGGATTGCTAGATAAAAATAAACTACACTGTAAAAAACGTACATAACAGCCTATGGAAAATTTAAGCAGGAGTTATTATTTTACAGTATACGGTATTTTTTGTAAATAAAATAAAGATGTTTGAATGGGAACTGGAATTTCAAATCTCTCCTGCATATCCTTATAAAAAGTGATCATTTAGAACATTCTTCAATTTTTTCTTCGATTTTGATCATGTATATTTTGCATTATACAAAATACTGCCTGCAAATACATAGTTGAAATCTACATGACATAGCAAATACACAACAGATCCTGCTAACAAGTTATGAAAATACAAAACTTCACAATATTTTTCAACAACATTTTAATATTTTCTCTGTATTTAGTAAACTTTTCTCATAAATATATCTTTGTCATAAAATATATTTTTTCTGGTCAAATATAAATCATGTAAAATATTAATCTTTTTCCATAAAACCTTACCCTAGCAGACGAAGGTCAGTGTGTCCACCCCTGATGTGCTGGTCACTGTGTTTCTGGGGACCTTTCTTCAAACCTAATGTGATTTTAGTCTTTTAAATGGTTCTCATAAAATATAATTAGAATAAACCTTTTCCAACTTTGACTGTTTGATATGTATGGGTAACAACAAAAGCCAATATAAATTAATAATCAACAAACTGCCCATTCAAAAGTTGGTATACAAAAATTGCAACAAAATTTCAATATTGACACACAAAAATAGTGCCACGGTGCAATGTTGGTTGCAGAAATACTGTAGATATATTACCTACCACAGCCATCGGCCATATTCAGGTTATATCAACTACAAGTGTGTCTACACTAGTGAGCGCGTCTATACTAGTGAGCCTGTATACATTATCAAGTGCGTCTACACTAGTGAGCGCGTCTATACTAGTGAGCCTGTATACATTATCAAGTGCGTCTACACTAGTGAGCGCGTCTATACTAGTGAGCCTGTATACATTATCAAGTGCGTCTACACTAGCGAGTACATCCACACTAGCCGGTGTATGCACTAACAGGTGCGTATACACACGGTTTAAACCATGTTCCAAAGCCAATACTATCTTGGATTGCCGTTTCTAACATCTTGTAAAATCCTCAGCATCGTCATAGCCTCTTGGTAATAAAAGCTCAAGAGCACACGTAGATGCACTAGGAAGACGCTTTTCCCCCTCGCCGTTGTCATAGAATTTCAAAAATGTTAGTTTGCCATGTTTAAAGTATGTGACGTTTTCCAGAATAAGAAAATTTTCCATCTCAGGAAAATGCTAAGTGGAAAATGGAAAATGCGAGTTTACATAAGTGATCTTTACAGGATATTTCCCCGCATTTTCCCTACAGGATTATTCAGGATAATTCAAGTTTTCCCAGCATTTTCCCTACAGGATTATTCCAGATATTTCGAGTTTTCCCAGCATTTTCCCTACAGGATTATTCCAGATATTTCGAGTTTTCCCAGCATTTTCCCTACAGGATTATTCCAGATATTTCGAGTTTTCCCAGCATTTTCCCTACAGGATTATTCCAGATATTTCGAGTTTTCCCCGCATTTCCCCCGACTTTCCCCTGCATTTCGTCGTACACGATTGAAAGGAAGAGATTACACATTTCTGTTGAAAACATTTGAATTTATTATATCATGTCAATTTCTATCATGTAATATTACAACTTAGCATATAAATATATAGTGGGACGGCTTCAAATATTTTCTTTTAATAATTTCTTCTTAAAATAAGCTCGAAATTTGTTATAATCATTTTTCTAAATAATTTGTTATCATCAACATCAGTTTTTGGTAGACTGAGTTATATCAAAGTTATAATATAACTCATATAAACATTAAAACGTATTTATTGTTGTGAAGATCTTTTTCTTTCTTTCTTTTTCTTACCAATTGGGATATCCCTTTTATTTCAAATAAATATAATCTTCATTGTGCAATTGAAAAAGCAATATAAAAAGTGCAAAGTAAAAAATATGTATAAAAAACTAAGCTGGCACTATCGAATCTTGGCAACAAGATGCAAGCCACAAGGTATTACAATAAGGAAACTAGAGACCAGGGTTGTCAGTGATCCAGCCACGCAGAGCATCAGGGACACCTGCGGTTCGTTCACTGACAGCCCCAGAGTCTGCCACCGGAGCAAACATGCGCCTCTGAATAGTATTCAGTGTCCCTTCGTGCCTTGCATCTAGCTGCTTGTAGAAGACCCCAAGGACTTTAAAGCGCCAGCTTAGTTTTTTTTTTATATTGAATGACCCCATCATCATCTGTTTCGTCCAAGCTCATTAAGGTTTTATGAACAGCTTTGCCTTTCTTGTCTGTCTTTCCTCTGGCGTTAGGGATGTTTGGCGTCGTTTCTGTTCTGTTTCTGCAACTAAAGAAGATAAACTGATATTAAGAATGAAAAATAACAATTCTTATATAAGAATAATTAACTATGAGGAATTTTCAGTCAAAATTTTGTCTAAGGCCTAATCTACTTCTTTCATTTGCATGCATTTGCAATTTGAACAGTACATGCAAATAAAGGCATCTAGACAATGTCTAAGTAATTACTTGAAATTTTTTAAAATTAGATTTAGATTATTTACTCATCTTTTTGTGCAACCTTGCAACAAATTAGCTATTTCAAAATTACTCAAAAGTTAAAAAGTATGAAGTACTGAAATAGCTCCATCTCCCATATCCTGAATTTGACCCTGTTCTTTCACAGGGTGTCCAATTTTGACCTGAGATTTACTAGCTTTTACCCTCTCAATTGCTGTATAATACGTGGCATCAATTGCACTTTAAATGACAAATAGAAAGGACAATGTTCAAAATAGAATTTGTACATGATTTTTAACCTTGTGTTGTTAGAAATTTCTATATTTAGCTTTATGAGTAGTACACATGGAATTTGTGAGGAAATGTTTGTAAAGAAACATCAATGCTGTTTGCTGGTGGGTTTCATATTGTTCATTTGTGCCATCGAATTATTTACCTTTAATTTGTATATCAGAACATAGCCGATTGCTAGCGACTGACTCGATTTCTGAGATTTCTATGAGAAGCCGCGCGGCCACTCTTGCATTTTCACCCTCATTCTTTCTGAAATGGAAAACTGTAAAAATGATGTTGATTGTATTGTATTACAACCGGTTGCCTCTCCTTAGAGGAAAAATATGCGCCTCACCTAAACAATGAAAGGGGGGATAACGAAAATAATAAGTGACAGTACTACCCACCATACCATTTTAACAGTGAAAGCCTGCTTTATTGTGTGTTTTTGGGATTTTTTTTAAATATAACCCATTGTAAAAAAGGCAATAGATAAAACAGATTTCGAAATAAGGACCCCCCCCTGGGACATGAAAAATTGAATATTGAAGTAATTATGGTATGCACAATACCCTGTCGGTGTACCACAATAGATACGAGAAAGACAAGAGCTATTGCACGGTTGACCCCATTGCTGTGAAATCACAGAGTATTACCACTGGTATATTACAATTCTGAAGTATATTTAGAGATAAATAAACAACACACAAAAAAACTCTATTGGTTACAAAAGCGAAGCCTATTTACGAAGAACAAAAGATGGATTAATCCACGCTTTCGTTAACTGTTGGGCATTGTGCCTGCTGTGTGAAAATTTAAGGCACGCGCGCCGTCGGCAGTAACAACTCAGTGTACAGAATACGCGCAATCGAACAAGCCTAACGTCAAATCCTAGTTTATTTTCGGGGCATCATACTAACCGATAGATCTGGTATCTTTGAGACCTTCCTCCTTTCCGAACTTGAAGATGGTGAAGTATTATAGCCCTCAGTTAAATTGTCTGAAGCAAGGACTTCATCAAGTTTTTTCTATAATGCTTCTATGCGCTCGAGGAGTGGAGTCGTAGCGTCTGATATCTGAGTTTTGATGGGCTCCTCCATCGACGCTTGCCGCCCAAACAGCTCGTCCACAAAAAGGGAATGATTCCCTGACTGGACGGTTACTGTCTCAGTCAGCTCATCCAGAGCTTGCTTGGTCCCGTCTTTGCCGATTTCCCAAAGCATATCCTTAATTTCCTTAAGGTCATTCTAAAATTTGACTGATTGTTACTGGCCATCTTAAAAATCTTAAAAATGCTCCGGACAAAAGGAAGATTCGAAAGAGGGAATCTAACGGGTGTTCGGTCAAAGTTTTAAATTAGTCACGATAAGACACAGTTTATGATAAAATTAATAATAATATAATAAAACCAATAATAATATTTACAAATTTCAATAGGAATATATAAACATTTCTTAATATTTACAATTGATCAAAAGGTTAAAAAAAGACTGACTGTTTATGATTGGTGGAAAATCTGACGTCCTTACCTATATTCCTTACAAGACCTGAGCTTATAAATTCATCCGGGACCCATAAATAGCCTCAAAACCGCGGGAAAATCAACATCCGGGACACATTAGCTACAAGGCTGTCTTCGTCGCTTTTTGTTCCATTCCATGATTTTATCTCGTCTTCCGATCGTCTCTGTTACATAGTATATTTTATGTTTCCCGCTACTTTTGTATCTCAAAGTTTCTCTTGTCCTTACATCAATAAGCACCGCAGAGAGTGTCAGAAGTATTCACTTTCAAGTCCCATGGAGTCATTGGGAACTCGAGCTCCAGTTCTGGAGAATATGAAGTTTCATCTATGCCGAATAATTACTTAGATATTTCCACATTATCTATTGAAGATGAGGGTGCAGAGACCAACCTAAATTCATCTAAAGTTTTGGAGACAGAGGAGCTGCAGCCGGAGAACTCCCCACTAATATAGCTCGTGAGTTTCGCAAACGACTGCAAAACCAGCTCGAGGAGGAAGATCAAGCGTTTTTCGGTCAGTTCTCCACTTGATGAGAACGAAGATGAACCAAACCAATTGAATCCCCCTGTCGAAAGTTGGCATAATACTGATAATGGAACTGATATAGACGGACAAGAAGGAGTTGAGGAAGATTTTAATCCCCGAATTCCTGGTGACGAGTTAAACGTACAGCAAGATGATGTCAATAAGACTTTCCAACACCATGCAAAAATTTTAAATTAGACAAGAGGTACACTTACCTTGAAGGATAATTGTAATTCTCTGAGCCATACGGAACATAATGACCTTATTATGCGAACTTTCTTGTGCATGCGCAGATTGCCACGTTTTTAAGAAACCATTGTTATGCAAATTAACGTGGTATAAAACCCCGCGTACAGAAAGACCATGCCTCTTCTTCTTGAGTGTAACCAAAAATACACCATAGTTGACATCGAATGGAGTGTGGGCCATAGACAGCTAGACTTAGTGGCGCAAATGAAAAGGGTGGGTACCTAATAAGGTCATAATGTTCCGTATGGCTCAGACAATTACAATTATCCTTCAAGGTAAGTCTACCTCTTGTCTAATTTAAAATTATCTTTCACCATACTCCACATTATGCCCTTATTATGCGATTTCAAAGAGAGATGTCAAATAAAAACACAGAAGAAACATACACCTCATTATTTAATAGACGTAAAGGGCTAGGACAACGCTAGCATACTGACCGACGTGTCAGAGGAGGCAATAGGCTTATTGTAATACATTAAATGTGCACTGTCTTGACCAATCAGCCAATTTCATAATATCAGCTACCGATGCACCCTTGAAAAAAGCCTTAGATGTTACAGCACTACGGTAACTATGGGCCTTGAAAATAGAAGTATCTATGTTAGCACATTTAAGTACAGCCTTGAGCCATAAAGACTCCGATAGTTCTATAGTCTTTAAGTACATTGTGAGTTGACTGACGTCCCATGTAGAAGAGTATTTAGGCTTAGGAGGCTTGTTCACAAAAACACCTTTCATAAATCTGGTTAATAAAGGATGCGAACCAATATTGATCCCCGTAACAGCTTCAAGCGTAGTTGACACCGTTGAGCGATAAGTGTTTATTGTAGTGTAAGCTTTGCCGTCATCGCACATAGACGTCAAAAAATTGATCAGTGTACTCACAGATGCCTGAAAAGGATCATGTGACCGGTCACGACACCAGCTCTCCCATTTAGACCAGGCACCATCGTATTGTTTGCCTGTCCCCGTTGTCCATGACTGGCAGATAATCTTGGTTGCGCCAAAAGAAAATCCTCGGCTAAGGAGACGTGCCCTGATAGAGTCCACGCAGCGAGCTGGAGTTGATCCGGCAAGGGGTGGAGCTGATCCTTTTGGGGCAGCTTTAGAAGGTTCGGCCACTTGGGGATTAAGATTGGTCTTTCGGTTGACATTCTCAATACTACTGGGTACCATGCCTGGGAGGGCCACACTGGCGTAACTAGTAACAACGTTTGCACGAGATGTGCCCGTAGGTGGGTCAGCACTCTTGGAATGAGACTGAAAGGAGGAAATGCATAAGATTTGAAATTACTCCAGTCTAATGAGAAAGCATCGCACGCAAACGCGCACGGACCAGGCAACCAGAAAATAAATCTTGGGACCTTAGTATTTAATCTAGATGCAAATAAATCGATATCCGGCATGAAAATGGTCTGAGGCAACCAGTCAAAGACGGTTAGGTGCAAACTCCACTCCAAACTTATATTAAAATTTCGTGATTTGTAGTCAGCTATTGTATTACTTTGTCCGGGTAAATGGATAGCTGATATCCAAATATGTCTATCAATGCACCATAACCATATTTCCCTTGCCAGATTGTCTAGATTGCAAGATCGTATGCCACCCATGTTGTTGAAATAAGATACAGCTGTGGTATTATCAAGCTTTAGTTGAATGTGTTTGCAAGTGACGTCACGTGCGAAAGCCTTCAGTGCGAAAAACGCACCTAAATTCTCTAGATAATTGATGTGGTTTCCCGATTCGACCTCAGACCACAGGCCGCCCGTCTATTGGAGTTTACAACAGGCTCCCCAACCCAACATGCTGGCATCACTTTCAATGGTAAAATCCACATTAGGAGTAACAATAGAAAGCCCATTGTATCGCTGGATGTTATGTATAATCCATAATAAATCAAACCGAGCAGTCTCAGACAGTATAGTCTTGTCATCATAATTACAACCATTAGAAATCAGGTGTGATTTACATAATTCAACTGAAAGTCTAAATATTTCACCGCCCGAAAAGCTGACACTATTAACCCTGTAACGTGTACCACGTCCCGAATACTGGGAGATGGATTTTCCAAGAGGCTACGACAGGCATTAATTATAGTGTCAATCTTTTGGGTTGGGAGTGACAAAGTCATTGAGACAGAGTCAACAGCAAATCCAAGAAAATTGATTTGTTGCATAGGAACTAATTGAGATTTAGCTTCGTTCACGGTAAAGCCAAGATAAGAGAGGGTTTGGCAAACATCACGCGCATGTTGTGCACACTCCTCAATTGATTTACCAATCACTAAAGTGTCATCAATATAATAGATTACTCTGATATGACGGAAACGTAACGAAGCATAAACTGGCTTAAGCACCCTTGTAAATACCCGAGGCGCTAATTTATATCCGAAAGGGAGGCACGTGAATTCATAAACTTTGTCATGCCAACAAAACCGCAAATATTTCCGGTCTTGTACACATATTGGGATGCTAAAATATGCATCCTTCAGATCAATCGAAGCCATAAACTCCCCAGGGAGCAGTAAATGCTCCAAAAGATCAATGTTTTCCATTTTGAAATGAATGTTCTGAACAAATTCATTTAAAAGCTTCAGATTGATGACTGGTCTAAGAACACCCGTTTTCTTAGGCACCAAAAAAATCTAAGACAAGAATTCATCCTCACGGTGGTTCACCTAGACAACAACTCGTTTTTCCAAAAGCTTTACAACTTCTGCATTAATTAGCAGAATTTCTGATTCCGATAAATTGAATCGGCCAGGAATAAATTTTTGCCAAGGAGTTCGCTCAAACTCCAGGTGGTATCCTTGTATGGTTTCAAGAACCCACTTGTGAGAGGTGATTTTAGACCACTGATCAACCCTGTTAGCCACATTACAAACAGGGGAAATACTATGTGAAGTTGAACTCACATTGTTTACTTGTTGTCGCGGTTGATTGCCGCTTTTGACGCTTGGTATCTCCTGTTGTATGGTCTCGACGAGTCTTGGTTCTGGTTTCCCTGCGTCTTTCCCCACGCAGAATTGGGGTTCTGGCGCGGTAAAAAAGACGAATTCCTCTGCCTGTTGTTGTTGTTGTTGTTACGATAACCACCTCGCGATCGGCGGCGCTGAGAAATAGACGAGCTTGCCGATATTTTTGTAGCAACTTTGTTCGCCTTTGAAATCTCATCGACAAACTTTGATAAGTCGTCGCCAAACAACTGAGTAGTTACTGGCGTTGAAGCCGAACATAGTGATTGAAAATCCTAGATAAGCTCAGGCTTTAGCAGGTCTCTCCTCTCAAGAGAAGTGAGATAACTCGCATGACCCACAAATGTGATAGCATCTGACAGAGGGCCAATAAAAGATCCGGGCTTCAGAGACTCTTTGTTTTTCTTCGCATTGATCATATCATCAGTAACTGAAACCAGATGATAGCCCTTTTGCAATTCCCAAGCATATCTCATGGAAGTCAGTTTCTTTAAAAGTTCTGCATTCTGGGTTGTGCAAGGCCTCCCATAGTGAAATCCCTTTCATAACTTTTCCATGGAACTTGGATACAATATATTTGGCATCGTCATCGGGACGGCTTATACCAAAAATAATTAGTAGGTTAGGATGACCTTCTAACACTTTCATTATGCTAGTCTCTGAAATTAAATCATCGTAGGAGCCACCCTTCAAAAACTTTACAAACACTGTATTTTTTAGTTTTGCTAACATTTTCCAAATTGCAAAATTAAAGGAAAACGCGGACGTTTTTGACGTGTGTTTAGGCTAATTTTGTACAAAAAAGTTTTTTTTTTTATAAGCGGGTAAGTACTGTAACAGTATGGAAGAAATCAGCTCAATCAATCAATCAATATATTTTATTTGGTACCCTTATACATGATTATATATCAGGTGTTTTTCCAAATAGTTAAGATAAAAAGGAGGTTGTCATTATCCGTGGTGTGCATTTATTCTTTTAGGCATTCAAATCTTTTTCTTGTGCAGTCAAAAATATATTTTGCAGTTTCCCTGTTAATGATCTCGTTTCTTTGATCCATGGTAATAATAAAAAGGAAAGCTCTTTCAGATGTCATTGCATTTAAGTTGATATTAGTTTTGTCTTTGATAACACTATAGTATGCCTTTCTAATCGCGTTGTATGTAGGGCATTTTACAAGAAAGTGTTCTTCGTTTTCTATTCCATTTTTGCAAATCGTGCACCTCCTCTCATTTGGGGGCACATATGGTTTGGCATGTCTACCTGTTTCGATGGCCAAATTATGATTGCTTAGTCTTAATTTTGTGACGGCAATTCTGTGTTGTACATTATTAATTTGGGTAAGATATTTTTGAAGTTCGTAGACCACCTTGAAGGTCCTGAAAGTTCGCAATTTATTCTTTTGGCGTGGGTCTCTTCTACTATCATTGTGAATCTCACTTAGCCACACCTGTCGCTCGATATCTTCAAAGCGCATCTTTATTAAATTTATAGACGTGTTTGGGGCATCAAGCCATATATAGCCCAAGTCTGCTCGATCTAAAATGTTTTTCAGTTTGTGCACCCAAGTTACCTTGCTGTTATTTTCTAAAGAATCTAGGAAAGCCAACACAGCAAGTTTACTGTGGTCAGAATTTATCATTTTTTGCCAATATTTTATTGCTCTACATTTGGCTTTTAAACGCATTGGAAATCTACCGACCTCGGATCTACATGCATTAGAACTGCAGTACCTGTTGACGCCTAGCAGCCAACGTATAAACCTTGTGTGTACAGATTCTATGGGGTCTTTTTCTAGTTTGTCATTGCAGTCTGTTCCCCACACCTCGCTACTATATAATAGAATTGGGGTTACAAGGGTATCAAAGAGCCTAAGTGTTAAGAGTTATTTTGTCTCTAAAGTGGTTTCCCATTTCTTTTCGAAGCTTATACAAAGCTTTTAGTCCGACCTTCTTTATTTCTTGCTTTGCTAGGCTGAAGTTCCCAAAGGTGCTAAAATGCACCCCAAGGTATTTATATGACTTGACAATGTCAACTTTACTGTTTCTGTATTTAAAGAGATAGTTGTTCATTGTTTTCCCAGAGTTATTAAATATCATTATCTTAGTTTTTTCTAGATTAACAGTGAGTTTTGCTTCATCACAAAATTCGCTTAGTTTGTCTAAATATTTTTGTAGCCCCGTGGCAGTCTTCGAGACGATTACCAAATCGTCGGCATAAAGTAAACAACTAATAGGTCGTGAATTGAGTTCGACATCGTTGCAATTTCTTACTGTATTTAGTTCCTCGGACAAGCTGCTGAGATAAAAATTAAATAGTGTCGGGGAAGTCATACATCCCTGTTTCACTCCGTTGTAACACCTAAAGGCTGGCGTTAACAGATTTCTAATTTTGACTGAGGACTTATCATTTGTGTAAATTGATTTCAAAACTTCAAGAAATCGCCCTGTTACGCCTGAACGCTCTAGCTTATCAAAAAGTTTGTGTCTTGGTACTCTGTCGAAAGCTTTACTGAAATCAACATAACACGTAAATAGGAAGTTTTGTTTCTTTTTTGGCTTTGCTTTAACGTATTTGTCAATCAAAGATTTTAGGATGAAAATACTATCCACTGTTCCATGCTCTTTTCTGAATCCTCCCTGCTCAGGTTTGATTATTTTTCTTTCGACAAGGTAATTGTACAATCTGTTGTTCATTATGGATGTGAAAACTTTTCCTAGTGACGAGAGTAAGGTAATACCTCTAAAATTTTCCGGTTTACTAGGATCTCCTTTTTTCAGGATCGGTACTATCAGACCATAACTCCAGCTAGATGGGTATTCCCCACTATTCAAAATTTTATTAAACAAAATTTGTAATGGCTTTTTCAGAGTTTCTTCGCCGCACTTTAATACTTCGTTTAAAATATTATCAGCGCCGGGTGCTTTACCCGTTTTTAGACTTTTTATGGCGTTAGTTATTTCGAGTTCCGTGAATTCGTGATCCAATGGCCCTTGCCTATTGTTTATTCGCGTTTTTTCTACTTCTTCCATTGTATTTTGTGATTCTATTGTCGCGTTTAATTGTTCGAAGTGCTGATGAAAAACAGCAGCTTCTTCGGGTCTAATTTGATGTGATTGTTTATGTGTATTGCTGTTGAAAATCCTATTTATTTGTTTCCAAGTGTTTTTAGAGTTTCTGAAATCGATACTGTTTACTATATTATTATAATGCGTATACTTTTTCCGCCTACAGAGTTTTTTAAAAGACTTCTTTTTTTCCTTCAAGACGGCTCCTAGCTCGCGTTGGTCAGGCTGCTTTGAAAGTAATTTGCCTAGTGAGCGTAAATTTTCTTTTTCATTTTTACATTCCTTGTCGAACCACATTTTGTTAACGCTGCTCTCTTTAATGTCATTGTTTTGGTAGCGCAGTCCTGCGTTTTCGCATGCGGATAAGAGCGTTTCTGTAAAAAGATCTACTGATGTGTCTACGCAATTATTATTTAAAGCCGCATTTAAATTTGTTTGCACTTCTTCGGACTCGAACAATAGCTTTGATGTTTAAATGTAAATTTCAGGTTTAGACTGCATGAAAGCGAACAGTGATCAGTCAGGTGTGGCTCAAGCGGATTCACAATGAAATAATCAACAATGTCTAAACTTTCATTATTTACAATTATGTAATCAACAACGCTGCTTCCGTTGTATCGAAAGCAGGTTTTCTTACCTTCAAGGTCACCTACTACTCTGCCGTTCAAAATTCGCATATTGAGTGCAGTGCACGTTTCTATTAAATTTCTTCCTCGGCTGTCAATCACCTTAGAGTCTTGTGAATTTCTATTATTTGGAATATCAATTTGGTAATCTTTTGGTAGACCCATAAATTCGTCATTTTGTTCATCATCCAGAGCAAATTCTTGCAAAATACCCGTTCTTGCATTAAAGTCCCCTTGGATAATGACATCCCCCTTTAGAGAGAGCCTTAATATTTCAAATTCAAGTTCTTCTAGAATGTCTTCTTCATAATTATTACATCGCCCGTTTGCTGGGCTTAGATACACAGTTCCTAAATAAATGTCTTTTTGTAAGTTGAAAATATTTTTACACACTTTAACCCATAGGACATTTTCATTATCTGTTGGTATATATTTAACTCCACTGGAAATATTTTCTCTGATGTACACGGCTATACCCCCCGATTTTTTGTATCTTGTTGAATCTCTATGTTTTACAAAATGTTTATAGTTGTTTATTTTGAGATCGGAATTTTGATTTGCATGCGTTTCCACTATCCCAAAAATGTCGTGTCTTTTAATAGTGCTTAAAGTATCATTAAATTTTAACATATTTCCCACAACCCTACTGTTGAAACCGTTTAAGTTCCAACAACCAAAACGAATCTTTTTCTGATTACATGTGAATTAAATTATTTAAACATATGCACTTATCTTGGACGGTGCGCAAACCCCTGTCTTTTGAAATATTCCGCCAATGCGTCAAGTGCTCGGAAAGGTGGTGGAAGTGTCGGAAATGCTTCATTATAGCTTGAATTCCATGGGGGTCTTTGTCTTCTTTGTCTGTTAAATTTCCTAGCTTGTTGTCCTTCTCGATTGGATTCCTTGTCTTCGCTTCTCAGACCAACTTGTACCTTGATGTTCGTCACTAACTTTTTGGTACCAACTCGATTGTTCAAGTGGATGTCATCGTAGAAGGAGTCCTCATCGATGTTTCCAAATCGGTCCGCAGTGACTTTTTGATTGTTGATGAAATTACATAATCCCTGATTGTTCCGACAGATTTCTTCGTAATAATAATTTACGTCATCTACTTTTACATTGTCTCCCTTGAGACTGTATAAAACTCCCGACACATAGATGTTTGCTTTCGGCCAACGTGATTTTAATTTCTGAACACATCTTTGCATGTTGTCAGCGATGTCTGTTGCTCTAGACTTCCTTAAATCATTTACCCCGGAGTGAACCACAATACATTCGTAGTCGTTTTTGTCTTCTTTTGTAAGCGAATCGATGTACTCCTCCATTTCCTGCGTTCCACCTTGTACGTATTGCTTATTTACAAATCGGCTTGGACAGAATCTACGGTTGTTTATACCTCTGAGAACGGAATCACCCAGTAGTAGAACTGGTCCATTACTACTGCCACTGGTTTGCGCAGCACTGCTTGGTTGATTGGGGCGATTTTCCCGTTGCTGAGTCCTTGGGTGGCTACTAGTATCCCGAGGTGTTTCAAGTCGGCTGTTTCTGTGACTAGCATACTGTCTGTTTATATCTATTGCCTCTCTCTGACCGGATTGCCGTGACTGATCAAGTATTTCAATTCGGTGACTTTCGCTGGTTTCTTGACTGCATACTTCAATTGCGTCCGTCTGTTCGCGTGAGTGGGTTGATTGCGTGGTCTCGTGAATCTGCGCCACTGTTTCTTCTGTCTTTAGGAGTTGATCCTTAATTTCTCCTAAGTCGCCTAATATTTTGAGGATTGTTTCCGCTGTTGATGCAGATTTATTTTTGACGGACTTAAACTCGCTTGTTACTTTGTTTGACAGGTTGGAGACTTGTTTAGCGACATCTTTAATACTTTCGCTTATTTCAAACTTGAGTGAGTCGATTTGACTTTCACAATGCATCTTCACATCGGACAGACCATTCTTTATCTTCTGTTTCCAATCCTCCAAATCAATACTTTGCTCCCCAATCTCGATCGTATTTTTGGAAACTTGACTTTCTATTTTCGAGTTAAACTCTCTTTGAGTTGCCATAAAAGCTTCGATCTCTTCATAGCGAGCATCATGCATCGCTTTTTCGCCTTTCTCTTCGTCCTGTTTCTTGCTCGATTGTGATATCTCTTCGCCCGCTTCTGCTTGATCAGTTTCGGTCTCAGCATTTTTGTTATTGCCACTATTTGTGTTTACTAGATCGGTGAGTTTTGAGATATAACCATCTTTACCCGCACCTTGTATCTGGAGTGTATTCGTGCTGGTGTAGAAATTAACCGTCACCGATTCAAATTTAAGTACACTTGTTGCTCCATTCCTACTTATGCTGACAAATTTATCGTTATTTCCTTCCTCTAAGTAGGACAACAGAAATTCTTTTAGTTGATCAGAGTCTCCGCTCCATCTGAATTGCTTTTTCTTGTTAATACTTAATAGTTTCTTGTGCTCCGTTATCCCAACTATGTCCGCCATGAGTAAGTACCCCGCGTATCAGCTTGCGCAAACCAGTGCCAACTCCCCATCCTATCATAGGATAGTTGATATGACCCCTGCATTGAAATATTCAATATTGGGGATTTACCGCTTCTGAAGGAATCAAGCAACATCATCCAAACCAGTTTATTTATCAATATTTAACATCTCCTATACTAGTGTGAAACATTTGTAAACAGCGCGCGCGCGTTGGCGTCACGTCAGGGCGCGCGCGATTGACAGTTGTTATAGTAAAAAAGCAATTTCACAGCTTAACTTACTTAGTTTTAAGTATTATTCAACTGTTTAGTTTTTTTGTAGTAATTTCTTTATGAAAAGAGGTTATCCACTTTCTCATGACAACTCACAAGCGCTTTTAAATTCACGCATTTTCCCGAGCGCGAGCTTACAGAGAACATAGAATAAAATGCAACGCCAACTTTCGCGCCACGTGCCCGCGATCAATTTCTCGGTCAGCGACAAAGGTGTTTTACAGACTGGCCTATTCAAAGGGCTGTAGAGAATAGGGGATTTGTAGAAAATAATAATTTTTTTGAGTAATAGCATTTC
Organism: Nematostella vectensis; assembly: GCF_932526225.1. Taxonomy (NCBI): domain Eukaryota; kingdom Metazoa; phylum Cnidaria; class Anthozoa; order Actiniaria; family Edwardsiidae; genus Nematostella; species Nematostella vectensis. Next base: position 8,283,007 of record NC_064046.1, on the reverse strand, counting down.
TACTGACATAGGTGATATCAGCTATCGATTAATGAACCAGTATGGAGGAAGTTGCTTTGATTCCTTCAGATGCACTTTAATGAATATCAAAAACATTTTTTTTAATACTGATAGAAAACATTTGAGATTGACACCAAAGCTCGGGGCCCGACATGGTAAATAGTGCTGAATATTAAATGTTTGCGGATTTGGGATATTTACCTTCTGTATGAACTGCTCAAAGCAGTAAATTGTCTCCTACTCGACATTTGTACCTTCTTCAGACCAAACCACAGCATAAAACCCCCGGAATCTGTTGGGTGACATGGCCACTGTAGGATCATTTACAGAGGCATGAAAGCGAGGGGCTAATTCTTCACATAGTTTGAGAAGTAACCACCAACGAAATCCATCCCAGCAATGAAAAAAAAATACATTATCTATAGGTACAGAAATCTTTCCAATACCAAGAAATGCACAATACAGTGGAACCTCCATATAAACACCCTTGGGATAATGAGGCTTCCCTATTATCTTGAACAGTTTGCATATTAATGATTATTTTATTATTAAGAACTACTGTATTTGACAAGGACATATTTTCTTTTTTTTAGAGGATGATTGTTTCGTTCTACCTGAGGTGTCCCTTCAATAAGGGTAAAAAAGGGATTGCATGGTAGGATGCATCCACGTTATACTAACAAAAGGGATGGTGTCTGCTTAATAGAGGTCTGTTATTTCTAGGTTTCACTGTGCACTTAACTCGATTTCAATAATAATATATAGTGGATTTTATATCAGTGTGAAAGGGCTACCATCAACGCAGCATGGTTGCGAACATGGCACAGCATGGAACTTGACCTTCTACAAATACGCTTCTTATAGAAAAAGCTACAGGGTCATAGTCTCACCACGGTCATGGACACAACATGACACTTCTCGCACTCATTTAAAAAATAAACAACAGTACAGTACCTGTAGGTAATAGGGTGTGGACATGGCTGGAAACTAGTGATTCAGGGCTACCCTCAAACACTCCAAGTTCTCCAGCTATTGTTTTCATCATAAGACAAAAATATTCCCTCGAAGGTCCTCCAAGGTCACCTGCATCTTCTCCAATGAAGCGAACACGTGGGACCTAAAGGAAGGAGAATTCTTGGGCCTTCATGCTATTCAAGCACGAAGCCATGAGCTGCTTCCTCAGCACAATCACAGTACATTCTTCCTCAGAATCCTGCTTCTGGAACTCTTCAAGGCTCTTCTTCAGGGCAATTTTTTCTGGCCTGTCATTGCCAAGGCTACGTGCTATGGAATCTTTCATTAGCTCTTTTTCATCTATTTGGGTGACTGAGTCCTGATCTCACAGTAAAGAAAGTATGTCAGCATCGAAACTTCGACATGGCATGTTAGTGGGAGTGTTGCCATCAATGACGACAGCATCCGTCGAAGATGGTACAAATGAAGAACATGATGCTGGAACAGCAGATGGAGCAGTAGCTGAAGCAGTAAAAGGTGTTGCAGTCCCCGGCCGAGAAGTCTGAAAATTTGATAAGAAAATTTGTTTTGATCTACAGTGGAGCTAACAGTGGTTCCAGGAAATAGGGTTTGTGATTTCATATACATATTATGTAGTTATATACTCTTGGAAAAATTAGATTTGACACCAAAACGCTCTACATAATGAAATCATAACTAACACAGAAGCGGTTTTTAAAGGGTATTTTTGAGATTAAAAGTGTGGTGCACATCAAAGTTGTAAACATCTTACCTTTTGTCCGAATGAAGAGAACTGCATTTCCTTGTCATTGTCGTCTTCATCTAAACTTTCAGTTTCATCATATTCAAACCCCCGTTTGAGCATTCCCAGATAGTCAATGCTCTGACATAAATACAAGGATATCCTTGAGTAAGGCTTACACAGTTTATCCTTGTATTTTTGCAAAGTGAACTGCTCGTCTTCTTTGTACCAAGATATTGTGTCTTCGACAGCAGAATGGTCCGGGTATAAGAGCTTATAAAATCTGGGATCGTCATGACGTACGATCGTTTCGTTCAAACGGTGGTGTTTCTCCAGTGCCTTTGCCAAGAGAATATCTTCACTATCGCTAGGGCTCACCACAATGAATAGATTGCAGTACCTTTTTGACGACAGGCTACCGTCCTCAATGGCCATGAGCACCCCGACATTGATCTTTACTTCCTTGGGGACCGATACCTCTTTTTACTTTCGCTTCACTGGCTTATCAGCGGAGAAATGCTGCTCTTTGCGCTTCCTAAAAGAGGGTTGACCAACACTGTCTCATATTGGCCATTGGCCATTTCGAAATGGCCATTTGTCAAGCACTAGTGGTAATATAATGGTAATATAACACTGTAACATAGGAGCTATTCAGAATTAGAAGTACCAAGGCCAAGAGATAGGGCTAATACAATCGTGTATATGGTGAAAAGTTAGAGGGAGGGGTGTTCCACCATAAATAGCAGACAGTCAACACTGCAAGTACCATGGCAAAGGCATAGGCTATGTGGCAAGTGGTGGAAATGGTGGATATAGTGAAAAGTAAGGGGGAGAGGTGGTCAGCCATACATATAGCAGACAGTCAACACTGCAAGTACCATGGCCAAGGCATAGGGCTATGTGGCAAATGGTGGATATGGTGAAAAGTAAGGGGGAGGGGTGGTCCATCATACATAGCAGACACATAGCATTGCAAGTACCAAGGCCAAGGCATAAGGCTACGTGGCAAATGGTGGATGTGGTGAAAAGTAAGGGGGAGGGGTGGTGCACCACACATATAGCAGACAGTCAACACTGCAAGTACCATGGCCAAGGCATAGGGCTATGTGGCAACAAACAACAACAAAGTGGGAAGGTTCTATCTAGACATGACAAAGGATGACCATATCTAGGATATGATATCAAATTGCAACATGGTATTAGTTTGAAATACAACTGTTTACTGTTACTGGTCTTCTTCCACCCTTCGCTTTTTGGGTGTTGGCTTGCTTTCCTCTTGCCTTTGTTTGAGGTAGTCCTCGTGGTGCATATTGCTGTAGTCAAGAAGAAGTAAAAGTTTAAGTTTTTTTTTTTAATTTCCTGTTTTCAGGGGGGCTTTTTACTAAATATGTGATAACTGTAATGTTTCATTAACGCCAATGTTTCCTTTTTATAAGATTCCATTATGATTTTTAGACACAGGATCATAATTAAATGCTTTATTGTCACAAATGATGGGTCATTTTCTTGTATATAATTATTGCTTCATGAAAATTGGCGTGCTGCAGCGTTTTTGTAGCTACTGCGCATGTGCGAGTAGCTACTATGTCATCACGCAGAAAAAGAAAAAATATATAACGTTTGGCCGCGGGGTTTGCTGGGAAAATTTGAACTCGGATACACTTCGGGATATGATCGTTACGATGCGCCAGACTAGAATCACTTTATAAAGAAAAAATATATCTAAATAATCAAAAGCTTTTGACATACTCGACTTGTGCTTTAGAACGGTTTAATACAAGCAGTACAAAAATTATTTTAGTATCCTTCTTTTTGCTAGCGTTGGCTTCGTGGCTAAGTGGTTAAGGTCGTTGTATCTGATTTCGTAGGTTGCGGAATCCTTCCACTGGATATTTTCTTTTTTTTTTCCCAGCATATCTTTCCTGCTTATCAATTTAAGAGCTAGGCCTATCATCATTTACTCTTAGATTGTTGCTGGTTGTGACTTGGGTGACTTTGCCCAAGCCCGCTATGTTGAGTTCCATGGCAATTTTAAGTAGCCTTTCTTTCGCGGACAGGTCAGACTCCTTCCCTCTTGCCCTGAAGACACTCTTCCTTGTGAGAAGGGAAAGGCTTGTCACCTCCCCCTTCTCTAACTGCTGTTTGGTCTTCTTCCGACTGGGTGGCGGGGGTGGTGTCTCCCTCTGACTCACTTGTATCATCATTATTGGCTATGGCTTTACCCACAATTTGACCTACAAAAAGGGGGGGTTGTCATAGCAGGAATTGCACAACTTGTTTTAAAGTGTGTTATTTGCCTGTAACTATATATGGGAGTAAAATTCAACAGCCTTGTATGCATGCTTGTACTAAAGAATATTTAATATAGGAAGTGGTATTATAGCAGTCCAAGTGTGATACAAGATGTAGTCTATTATACCAAGACAATGGGTTAGTCTATTTTTAGTTGAAAACATTTAGCATTTAGATAAATCTTGGTGGCTATTATGGATTTACCTTAATAGGGTAGTTCTTCTATTAATGTTTTTTTAATTTTCATCTGCAAAAATAACCTTTAACTTTGGATGGTTATTTGCCCCAGTAAATATCTTAAAATATTTGTCCTAGAGGACAAGTGGTTGCTCTAAGTATCTCAAACGGGTATATCAGCTAAAGCACCATAAATCTTTTTTGAATAATTGTCCATCATGGTATACACATGTTAGGTACTTACAAAATTGATTGAGACTTGTCTCAACAAGCGAAATTGCTACTTCCTCCGCGGTGTATGACAGTACATGGGCAGGCCTTTCTGGCTCTTGTTCATCATTGTCAGCTTCGTGGGAGGCACTCTCAGCTAGGCCATACAATACAATACAATAATACAATACAATAATTTATTTTCCGTCGATGACGTGAGGAGTGGTCACCCAGTCTCCCGAGCTCGGGGAGCTCATGGTACAAACGCTCGACAACACTACTGACAACGATTACATTACACATTACATAATAATTCTAATTATGGGAATTAGGGAGAATTTAAATACAGTTGCTGCATTGGCAGCCATGTGGAATGATGTCGGGTAGGTTCTTGCGGAACTCAGAGACGGAATTAGCAGCTTTAGCAGAGTTAGGTAGTTGGTTCCAAAAATGTGATATTAGGTAGTAAAAAGAGTTATGCATATATAACGATTGATAGGATGGCTGTATAAGATTATGAACAGAAGAGCGCAAATTGTACTGTGAAGACCGGGTTACAAAGAAGTTGGCAATATAAGTAGCCTGTTGCATCCTATATGATTTAAAAAATAATAGAAGAGCCTGAACTTGTCGCCTATGCTCAAGTTTACGCATATTGGATATAGCTAAACAGTTTTCATTCAATGACGATCTACCTAGATTAAGAAGTGTCCTTAAACTATAATAGTTAGACTTCTCTAGCCTGTCCTTCTGAGTCTTCGTAGCCCCGAGGAGCAGAGGAGAGCAGTATTCGAGGTGAGGGAGTAAATAAGTCCTGTATAGCGCAACCATGGTCTGAATTGGTACAAGGCGCTTGATTCGGCGCAGCGCAGCAACTTTAGCATAAACTTTTTTAAGAACCGTAGTTATATGTTCCTTGTAGGTGAGGGACGAGTCCAGTGTGACGCCCAGTATTTTCAACGTTGTCTCAACTTTGATGTGGTCGGGACCGGGAGATCGTACTCGTAGCCACTCTTCCTACCAAGCACCATTGCCTGCGTCTTGCTGGTATTAATGCCGAGGTAATTGCTGGAGAACCAGTCATTTATTCGAGTGATATCTCCGTTCATGGCAAATTCCATGGCTACCGGGCAGGTGCTTGCGTAGTACTGCGTAGTGTCGTCCGCATATAATCGCAGTGACGATTGGAGGGCACTGTAATTTAGATCGTTTATAAAGATGTTAAAGAAAAGCGGACCCAGTAGACTTCTCTGGGGTATGCCACAGTGGATTTCAAGCCAGTCAGACACGGCCCCATTACAGCGAACGCGTTGGAATCTTCCAGTGAGATAGGACTGGATGGTCTTTAATGCTGCAGGGGAAACTCCGTATGCTGACAACTTGGCTAGGAGGAGATTGTGGCAGATCGAATAAAATGCCTTAGACAAATCGATTGCGACCACGCCCACGCTCTCCCTCTTGTCGAGTGAAGCCCGCCAGTCCTCAGTCAACTTAAAATAGCGTCCCGCTGAATTTTACTTCATCATCATTATTATCATTCTCGTGGTCGTCTCACTGTCTCCGATGTGTCCATAGATTCAACTTTCATGACATCAATTAAAATCTGTACTGGAACTGCTATTCTTATCACGTTGGACTTACCCCTGGAGTAGATACCTATTGACAAGAGGGTTTTATTTATTAAGTGATTAAATTCAAACAATGTTGTAGGGAGGAAGGAGGGGGTGGGTTGGGAGGTGGGAGGGGAAAAGGGTGGTAAAATTCCAAACGTTGTTCAAAATCTGTTATCTCCAAATAGCTAGGAGATATAGGTGAAATTGTTACTTGTGTCATCCAAAGAGAATTTCTTCAATGATGTTGCACTTTTCTGATAATTTGAATTTTGATGTATTCTCTTCTTCGGGTGATTAAAGGCAGATTTTTTGCTAAAATCTTCACGAATTCCGTCGAGTCTGATGTGTTTGTGAGCTTGTGAGACTGAAACACTGTTAATAAGCCTTATCTATCGCTTTATATGGGCTTTAAGACATATATGGTTGAGCTACAGAATATTTTGTTTGCACGAAACGGACTCGGTCAGTGAATGACAAGAGATGTGTTATTTTGGCTTAGTTCTACGCAAAGTGGGAGCCTTATTTTTGAGCTGACGATAAAAATGCATATGTTTAGACTTTTGGAATCTCAACTCTAGCTTGATGGTTGGACAAAATGTGAACTGGGTGTTAACTCCCAATCCCCGTTAACTTAGCTAGTTGTTTTGTAGCTCACATTTTATGAATTCTTGCAAAAATAACACTTTTTTCAATTTGCCTTTACGTGGGTAACAAAAAGGCGGAATTTCTTGAAAACAGGCGACAACAAATGTTTAAGTACAATCTTTCGTATGGATATACTTTTGTTCGATTTCGGCGACAAAATCAACCTCTAGTATTACTTAAAATAATAATTTAACTGTTGTCTTAATTTTAGAGTTGACAACAATCTTGCATGTAGGGGGGGGGGGGGGAAATGACCATTCGTATGTGTTAAAGGCCTGTCAGTATGTTATGAGAAACGGTTCTATATTACCTAGGAGGATATCATCATATTGATATTTTTCGCAGATGTCAAACTCCCACATGTCAAATCAAACTTCGACCAGGCCTCCTGGCTTAAGAGGAAAGTTTTAGGATTGACTGTCATCACTTTTTTATTCGCTTTCGTCATCGCTGATATTATATGTTGCGTCCCCTTTGATGTGGAGGTCAGCCATGTATTCAACTAAAAAGGAAAAAATGGGTAAAATCTGAAAGAAAGTTGTTAACCACCCCTTTTGTTTGGAGTCAGACCCCTTATTACATTCTTAAAGAATTGAATGGCCAAGGTCGTTTTTCACTGATGTTGAGAAACTTGAAACTGTTCATTTTGATTTCTGTGAAAATTGATCTAACTCTCCCTGTGAAACATGATTAGAAACTTTTGATTCTCTGTGAACCTAGATTTAGCTCATCCGTGTTATTCTAGATCAATTTAATTAATTTACTAGATGCAGCTTATGAAACTCAAAAAAGTAATTTTGGGACTATACACCCCTTTGCCACCCTGAAGCAGTGACAGCTGGTTTGGTACTTGGTTGTATGTCCCCTACACTCCCCAAAATAGAATTCTGCCAACCATTTTGGTATAAGGTTATATAAGTGCTTACCGAGAATCTTCCACAAATGGCTGCACCTCCCTTCTGTCATCCTCGGAGAGATTATTTTCTCGCTGCCTATAGAATAGCGGCTTTGGTAAATACCAAAGAAGCCTTGATGTAAATCCAGTGGCATTATTTAGCTCCCCTTGCATAAGTGAGAGGGCCTTGCGTGACTGTGTGAATCCAAACATCGTAAAAGTTGTCGCCTCTAAATCGAAATTGGCATTTCCTCCAACTGAAAAGGGGTAAGATGAACAAAAAATATATAACTAGGTTGCTCAACCATGGTCAATAAAACATTTTACACCAACAAGCACACTGAAGGGAGATAGTACTTGTCGGTTATAAAAGCTTAGAACTTTGGTAGAGATTCGCCCCCAAAAGTGAACTATCCCCCCGCAATATAAGAAGTCATGAAAAAAACATCAATGCAGGGTTTCATTATGCGTTGGAGATTATTTTATAAGCTGGTGGTTTTGCCAGCCGCCGGGCCTAATGAAACCCCTGCAATCGGAAACCAAGAGGTTAATCTTTTTCTAACTTTTATGCAGTCATCTTTTAAATCGTGTGAAAATCTAATTAAATTGGACTTCAGATAATTCAAAAACATATAATGTGCCTGGTTTTAAAGTGAATCAATTTTTCTGTAAATCTTAAATGCAAATGTCTTGAAAGATTTTTTTTTGTCCTGATGCAAATGTAAGCCAAAGTTTGTGCAATGAATATGTTTCCAGGTAACAAGAAAGGTAAGTCATTGTAATCAGATATTGCTGCTCAAATTCTCTAACGCATTAAATTAAAGTTTTTGTGTGATTGAGATATTTCTCTAACCTTGGGTTTTGTGCGTCCTTGTTAAATGGAGTTAATAAATAAATAGGTGGTGGTTTACAATCATCATAATAGGGCATATATTAGTGTGGCACAAAATTGGTATAATTGTAGGCTATATGTGACTCCTGTTGGGATCCTTTGGCATTGGAGCACAATTTAATTATTTATGAAATTAAACAAGTCTTTAACTGCATAGTTGGCAGCAATATTATACACCAATATTATAGCTGTGTGAAAGGGGTAGGTAACAAGCCAATAGCAAAAAAAAAAAAAACACACAACTGTTTTCCAGCAATCAAATTATATATAAATCCCCAAAAAGGGTTTAGGTGTTTGGATGTGGTCAAAATGGTAGATTATTGTTCTAAATTTCATTAAGAAATTGGAAACAACAATGTGCACCACCATCAATCAACATTTTAGAAATTGAATTAAAAGAATTGTTATTTTAAGCAAAGAATAACCTTGTTACCAATTACAAAAGTCTAGATTGACTTAGTCTCATCTGTCTGCAAAACTACAACTATCCACAGAATTACGGCTTCCTTCCATAGGCCATGCATTACGACATTGGCATGGCCGATGTGGAATGAGATCAGAGCCAAGATCCCGACCAGCACAGTTGTTGGGGTTTGTTTAAGACCTTTCCCAATAGTCTTGCAAACCTGGTTAAAAAAAGAGAGTTAATATTGTTATTATAATAACCCTAGGTTTTATTTTGTTACTCAAGAAAACATGTTAGGTTTGCATGTACCTTTAAAAGTTTTATGCTATCCTTTAGGGGATGGAATGTGCACCCTTTAAGGGGCACTTGCACATATCTATGTATCATCTTAATAGATGACCTTTGATCTTTCCAATAAATACAATATTGTAGCTAAACAAACAATATTGAAAACCAGTGTGACAGAGTCACAAAAGTAGAAATGGCGGGAAAAATAAAACTCACCAAGTGCAACTAGTTTAGTCAAGAAAGGCAAAAAGAGAAACCGTATGGTAAAAGAATGACAATAAATTTACTATGATGTAGCTGCTGAGATGCCAAGATGCTGTAGCTGTAGAAATGTCAGGTAGCAGACGCAAGTTAGAAGGCTATGACGTGGTAAAGCCTTCGGGGTCCGGTTAAGATTCGGCTTTCAAATCGTCCACGATTTCGACATGATTTCAGGAGACCACGCGAGTTAATCTTGTTTCTTGAAGCACTCTTTATATCCTGGAGCGAAAGCTGCTTGGTTTTAAAATATTTCAAAAAACTTCGATTTCCTATGATAGGAAAACAGAGAGCACACAAAAACACGTCCGTCCACTACGAAGGCATGCGCGTTTTATATCTACTCACGGTGTGTAAAGGCTCTATTACTCATTACTCGCTCTTCGCGTTTATTTGCACTGCTTCTTTTCCTACTATGATGATGATGATTTACAAACGCCTTTCTGGTCTATTTGGTTCTAGCATTTTTTGGTACCGGTCTTTTGTTGCTCTGGACTGAAGCATTATTTGATGCCTGGTCCGTAGTGAAACTGGAAGCCTTGGTATCGTTTGGTTTTATCCGGTTTATGACTTTGACTTTGGTGAGGTTCGTTGCGCGGTATTTCTGTACCATTGTATCTCTTGAAACTACTTCTGAGTTTTTTCCAGCTTCATCATTAGGCGCCTGGCTAGATTCGGGAGCTCTTTCTCTGTTTCTGGGCTTTGGCCGAGTCATCGCCCAATCACTATGAGATCTCGCAATCAAAGGCCCAACGATCTCCGTAGTCTTGGTCGTGAACTCCTTCACAAATCCGTGTATCATATCAGTAGTCGGGTCCAAAACGGCTCCTAGTTTATGTACGATTTACTCTTCCAAGCCATTTTGCATCGAGTGGAATCGTTCACTGGCGGTAAAAGGCGGTAACCACTCTACAGCAGAAGAACAAAAGTTGTACCGGCCAAAATGTGACGTAGTATTATCTTTAGCTACCTCGATTCTTCTCGAAACAGTATTTGATTTGATAGCATTCACATCGTAGCGAAGCAGAAATTCATTCAAATCACAAAATTCGACCATATTCAAACTACACTTCAGTAACATGTGTCTGTCCTGGTTCGCTGTTGCTTGTGAAGTTTCCTGTTTGAGGGTGCCTGTATCAGTTGCATGATTTCTCTCGCTTTCATTCATCTGATATTTCGCTTTTTGGCGCGATCCGATAAAGCTCCATGTTGTGAATTCATTGTCAACGGTTGTGCATGCCTTTTCCCTCAAGTTCGACTCCGAATGGCGGCGGTTAAGTTGGGCTCTCCTAGTTACGTTGTCTTCCTCGGGATAGAGTTGCATTGGTTTAAGAGTACCGAATGAAATCTCTGGCTCAAAAGTATAAGTCCCTCTATATGTCTGTGTGAGTCGAATAATATTGAATCCTTCCCAGTCATGTTTTTCGTAATTGTTTGCTGCGATAAGGAAAAGGGAAGTTATTATCTTTATCACAATTTGTATTATCATATTCATATTATTAAAGGGTTTGATTCATTCAAATACGATGCAGACGATAGAGATAATAAGCGCGCAAGAGCTATTCCATAACTCGCACCCTCTTCCATGCGCGCGCAAAACCCTGTCTTTGTTGCCATAGAGATAAGGTTTTAGATGAGGCTGAACGTTTACTCAATTCTGAAAACACATAATATTAACCAACTTGATTATTCACAAAAAATACCTTTCACAAAATATTGGTTCTTTTCTATCCGTTCTGTTGCAATTTTTCCGTATTGTATTAGATTTTCTTAGAACAAGTGCAAGTGCTCCCCTTTAATTTCAAATCTTGCAAAATATTAATTACGAAAACAATATACTTAAGTACAAGCACTGGAGCACAGGATTGAGTCGAATAAAGAAATCCTGAAGAAAAAAAAACCCTCCCTAAAAAGGATACGAATTTTCTTGTTTCCTATTGGAATTTGCAATTGTATATAAGAAATGTAAGGGTCACATAATACAGTCGAAGCTTTATTGTCGGTTATAGATACCAAAAATAAAAGATATAGATACCAATAAACAAATGCACGGTTGTCGTTGAATGAAAGTGTACGTTTTCCCAAAAAGGCGTAATTATACTCGAGGTTGAACAAATTCAAAATATTGTGGTTCTACTGTTTACTTTATGTTCATGTTGTTTATTATATGCTTCAATCAAACCATATAAGCTTACGTGGCTGTGCTTTTATAAACTTGCAAGACACCGGGAAATTGGTGCAAACGACATTACGGAAAAACGCGATACGACGCTACAAATTCCTCTAAGTACTTAACTCAGTGGGTAATAGCAAACATAACAGCAAGAGCATTGTTTTTTAAATTGCGGCGACTTTCAGCGGGCATTGGAAGTGAGATTTTGCACCAGTGCCCACATACACTAATCTTAGATAGCGCAAGGATGATCAAGGAAAAATAATCTGAAAAAAGGCGAGATCTGGGAATGCGCATTTTCGGTCTCACTTTATTTGTATTCTGAAGAGGAAAAGTCTGGAATACAAGGAATGGAGGGCCATTGTAAGAAATGGTGGCAACTCTAGTATCCCTTTGAAGTATGCATGTGCATTGTTTCCGTTATGTTGGTGCAAATTCCTACACTCTTCACGTTTGTTTGGAAATTGATAAACACAATAATTATGGCGTTAGAGGGGCTAATTACAGAAGCAATTGCCGCCAACCAATACCAGTTGCTTCTAGTTGAGAAACGTCTAACTTATAATTGATAACATACCAGTCACCCGAGTCTTTTCGGGTAACTTTCTGGCTTCAGCAAAATTTCGAAAATATTGAGCGAAATCATTTGATTTTATGAACTAAGATGAAGTTCAAACTGTTCTAAAACATTAAAGCGGTTCTCAAAAAGGAAAACATGCGAAATTTTGGGCAAAAATGCAAAATATAGTTTTCGGGCCCGAGAATTCTCGGGTGTTTCGAGAAACGGGCGCCTGCCCTCGAAGTTAAAGCCATTAAGGCGAGTTGAAGTTTGTTGTTACGAAGAGAGCTTCGATGATTTTAGATTTTGAAGAGTACGTGATCGTTTGTCGTATATAATACTAGTGATATCTAATGTGAATCGCACATTATGCAGTTTATATAGGTATCTCTCGAACAATGGGAAAGTGCGACATTGTAATGTGGTTCTAGTGATATGTGACGTCGCATCAAACATCGAATCCCGCACGTGCTGTTATGTTATGGATCTCTTTTCGGATATTGAATCTCTATCAAGGCTCCAATATATTTTGAAATCCCACGGAATTGCCTGTCTTCGTATACCAAGGTTTGCTGAGGTTATTAGAAGTTTTGTTTTAAGCAAAACTGTTACTATCAACGTGGAAGTGTTTATTTCCGAGTGCGAAAACCTGGCATTTGTTTACCCCGATCCCCTGGTAAAGGAAGCTGAACAATTTATGAAATTCCACCGATTTACTTTGGAATGTGGAGTGCCAATATTGTGGATTGTCATATATCACCAGACAAAAGGTGCTTTCATTGGTTGTCGCGTGACAAAGACCTGTAAAAAATGTGCCACCTATGAATACTATGGCTACTACACAAAGGATGAAAAACGGAGATTCGACCCCTTTTGCCGAAAGAAACCATATCTCCTATCTTCGGAAGAGACAGCCTTCGGCATTTACGTTCTTAAAGAAATGTCCTCGTTACTGACTGTGGGTGCCGTTCCCTTCTCCAAATTTGCAGCATCCTACAACCGTAGGTTTGCAATGAAGGACGTCCAAGATCATGATAAAAGTATGAAGGAACGTGAGCCTGTCCAAAAGCGACAAAAAGAGTTTGTAATTCGAAGGCGGTGTCACTTGCATCCTTGGAGGCAAAGGACGTGGTCATTTATTTGTGTCATCCCTAGAAGCAATTTTGAAACGGGTATTTAACAGCAAAAAGAATTATTAGCTTAAGAGAGCCCATTCCAGAATAAATGGGGGAATAGGGGTGCGCGGCCATAGGTATCGTTTGGCCAAAGGATAGTATTTGGCATTCCTTGGACCTGCGGTATAAAAGGCGCTGACGGAAACTGCCTCCAATCATCTGTTATCTACCAAGCTACTGTAACAAGAAAGGACAACAACACCTCCGAAACCTACGTAGGACTAACCGAGAACGAATTCAAGACAAGATATAGAAACCACACCGCCTCATTCCGACACGCTAAACACAGAAACTCGACCGAACTAAGCAAGTACATATGGAGCCTTAAAGACAACGACATAAAACACTTTATTTCATGGAAAATTCTGTCATCTCACTCCGCCTACAACAGCTCTAGCAAAAGATGTAATCTCTGCCTCAAAGAAGAATATGAAGAATTAGCGTAAGCCCCGTAAGATTGTTGAGGTAACTCAACAATCCCTAATAACTTACCTTTTCTGCCTCATAATGTTATAACTCATGACCCTTAAAAATCCACCCTGATAATCTACCCCCTGTGTGTCTTGCCTTTTATACCATACAAGCAGAGCTCTTTTACTTTTGTTCCTGTTGGTGTTGTCTTCTCTAGTAGTGCATTTTAGTTTTTGCAGCATGTATTTTTTGTTTGAGTGCCAAGAAAAACAAACTTAGCTACATAAATGAGCGATGATACAAATGAAATGTAAAAGTGAACCAAGTGAAACCTCTGCTGTGGCAGGGTATTCCCCTACATTTTTCTTTGTTTTACATCATGTAACTACTGGTGGAAGTAAATTGCATAAGGCAGCTCAAACAATATGTATTTCATCTACGAGTGGCATCAGTGTAATTGGCAAAGTGTTCTGCAAAATGCTAAACCGCTTTAGCCTTCCGATAGCCCATTCTACATGAATACGTGCATTTGCAGTTCTCTTTGTAGCTTATACGTTCTCTCTAGTCATTTGTTCCATTCCCGAACTTGGAGGTGGAATCTCTTATTCAGCTCTTCTGATCATGAGATCCTCCTTGACTGTCAAACCACTATCGGCTAAGATGAGATCATGAGGCTCAATTAACTTGAGGAATCCCGACTCCCTGGTAATGTGTCTATTTGAAGCTCGTCCACCCCAGGTCTTTGACAGAAAGGTGATCATCCCATTTGGCGCGATGCCAACAAGAAAATTTACTGTGTTGTGCCTTTTGTACTCGGGCCATGTTAATGCTTGGATTTCAAGATTGCGAGGTAGAGTACAACGTACAACGAGAGTACAACGTAGGTGAGGGTAGTGCTTCAGTAAGGAGGGAAGGTGTTCCTTTATACATTATTTTGAAGGCGAAAAAATGGAGGTTTCAGCTTTTGGGCCAGAAACTTGATATGTGTATTGAAGATCTGTGATGTAGCGGTCAGGCTTATGCCAAAGAGATCAGATCATTTCAGTTGTTATTGCTCTGCGAAGGACCACATTTCTTCGGTGATTTCTTAAATTTGCGTTTCAATTTCCTGGAGATTACTTTCTTAGATCCACTCTACCTCCACTCTACCTCAGCTTTGTTGACTTCTTACTCACAAGCTTCAGAAGTGCATAAATGATTTTTTGTTAGGTAAACCAGTGTAATGCCTCGCTATTGAATCTGCACAATGAACAATTCTAATCCACTAAATTTGTGCTTTTTTGCATTAAAATGCCACTTTGTCTTTTTAAAGTTCTGTGATTCTTTGTTTTAAAGCCTTAGTTTTAAATTTCTGTTTATGGATAAGCTTTCATTTGTCTATATCCCTCACAAATACAACGACTATCCAATGAAGAGTTATTCATTGGATAGGTGTAATCATGGGCAACATGTTCTTCTTGATTGTTTTCTTTGTTAAACATTGTTTTAGTAGAATCATTTGAAGTACCATTGGTATGAAAATCATCACAAGTTTTATTTTGGGCCTCCTGCAGGAAAGATTCACAAGCACTCCCATCCTCCAGTTCATCTCCTGTAATACTGTGTTCTTGATCATAGACATTGGCAGACTCATCAGCAGTAGGTAGCGACTCATGCAATTTAAAACATGGGTCATCTAGTCTAATGTGTGAGGAAAAACAAAGTTGTTTGCCATCAACCTTGCAAAGTCTTCTTTTCTCTTTCCCTTGTCATTTTTCTTTGTTATGTTTTTACCCCAAATTTTATTATCAATATACATATACATACGTCAAAATGTCTCTCTTTGTCATACTGTAGTAGATATGTTTAGGCACTGCCTAAAACGGAGCCCCAAACCCCCAAACTTATTTTTCTTATTTGTAGTGTGATAGATAGATAGCTTAATTTAAAACTTTGCATTGCGCAGTTTACATCGAGTAAAATTTAACAAAAAATATTGGATGGATTTACAAAATACCAAAATGTTAGGTTTGAGTAATCCTTTTGATTTCAGAAATATTAAATTGTATTTTTATAATTCAAGTTTACTGTACAGAACAAAAATGAAAAGGCTTGTTAATGTTTATAATTCATTCATGAGTTATAAACATTTCAATAGAGATCACAACAACACAAGCTTCGAATAACTGTTTTTTGAATCTTCTTAGAAGTTTTTTTTCCTTTTTGATCACTTAGCATGTTTGCTAATGATGTTTAACTTCCGAGAAAGTAAGCTAGTGAAGCTAGGGGTGCGTGAGGATTTTGATAAAAGAACGGGATAAAATTAGTTGCCCCCCTCCCCTCTAGGAGAAACAAAATTTTCCATGCCACCCCTTAAGCTTCCCATAATATATAGATTTAGGCACTGCCTTAAAGCGGAGCCAGCAATGTTTTCCCACCCTAAACTAGGGGTATGTCTCCATCAACACCCCTCCCCCAACCCCGACAAAGACCAAACTTCAGGAGGGACATAACAACAGGATACTACACTTTGATTTTGCTTCAGGTATCCCATCTCCCTAAAATCAACCCGCCTATCTAAATGAATAAAAATACATGGCTTATAACTTTTCCTATTATTATAAAATTATTTCCTCCCATTCTCCCCTAGAGAATACCCAGAACAATGACACTATTAGTAATTTTGATTGACATTGATTACTCAGGATACTATTTGCATAAAATGAGGGATTATTTGAACTCTTACGTAGAGTTGTACTCGATAGACAACTGATACAGAAAATATATTTATAATTTGCCATATAATAAGATCTTGCTAAATTGGGCCCTATTTATTTATGTCATGTTTCATTTTTTTAGTATACTTCAGATAATCTACAAAGATTTTTTTTTAGAAAAAGGAACCCTCAAGTTGTGTCCCTTGAATAAATAAGAGAAAAGTTGTTATTATATATAGCTTTAAATCTCTCCTGAAAAAAAACCGTAGCAGGGGGTGGGGCACTGGGGGCACGTTCAACCCCAAAATTGTCAAACATAATAAGGAAATGACCAGTAGGGGCGTGGCTGTGTCCCCCCATTGTTTTCTTAATGTTTATGTATTGTGTCCCCCAATAATTCTAGGCCTGCTACGGCTATGCACTATGGAGCCTTAAAGAGTCCAAAATTACATACCCCATAACACCAAGGTTGAAACTTTCAACACCCTAAAATACCTGATCTTCAATTCTAAAACCACCTCATATATACTAATCCCTTTGATACATTTTTACTAATCTTATATTCATCGGTATCAAACTACAAATCTTTGATAAATCAAATAATCCTTTTAATGTACACCATCCTTTCTCTTTTATCCTGTATTAAAAACATCTTCCATCTAATAACAAACAACCAAATATTTTAAATATTCAAAGCCCTCTCCCCTGCCATTATTACATATGAGTCTCTCTTGAACCATGTTCATGAATAATAAGCAGTCATGTAGAGGGCCAAGCCATTTGAGCAAATGCATAGAAAAGTTACAAGAAAAAAAGACTACATTTGCTAATAACAGTGTAGCTATCATTTTGTTATATATGCAAATAGTATTTATTGTTGTTACCTATGCACATGAGAATAATGCAATAAGTTTGCAGTTAATTACAGTTGCAGTAAGTAACTTTGCAGTATGTACAGAAGCCTGGTCTTCAAGCATCAGAAATCATAACATGGTCAATAATTTTGTTGACAGTTAAAGACTTATATCCACACAGACTTTAGGGAAGTATCAGCAGATCATGTTGGCTATAGGGCTATGTGTGTTGATTGAATATAATTTTACTAAGCAAAAAAGGAATATGAAAAACGTTTATTTACATCTGCTTTTATAATGACGGCTAAACTTTAGTCCTTGCTTTATTCACCTGAAAAAAAAAGTATCCTTGTCATTTCATAGCTACCTTGGGTGGGGGGTTGTTTTCGATTCTGCTATCTCTAAGGGTAAAAAATTCCTTCTACCCCACCCAATTTGCTATCGTTTAGGTGCTGACCACACCCAAGTTGCTCTCCCATCAACAATCATCCCCCATCTGATTATAGTGGAGTCCCTCCCCCGGGACCAAGATATCCTTGTCATTGCATAGCTATTCCAGCTAAATCATGTAATTACTAAGCACGTAACTTGGCCCTAGGCAAGTGTAGTGATATGTGTTTAAGAATCATTAAGAACTGACTTTGGACCATGTTGGTCTGGACAATTATTATTATTGTGTATTGTTAAATTATTATTAGTGTATTATTAGTTTGGTCAAGGCTGTAATTCCATGTAAGCGTAAGAACGTTACAATTTAAAATAAAGCACGCGCAGAAAATGGCGTACTCTAGTTTATCGCGTGGACAAGTAAGTTCATGGCAGTTGGTTTTGGTTCTGTTTGATTGCGGATATTTTGAAACACTCAGAGTAACAAACTTCTTAGCTACAGCCTCGAACCCTAACACTTGGCAAGAATTGTATTAAACTATTCAATCTTTAATCTTTAATTAGGATAATTGCCCCTAGCAAGCTAATACGGCAATGAGCGGTCGACGACCAAAAAAAAAAAAAAAAAAAAAAAAGCTGACTACAACAACAGAATAAATAAATAAATAATAATAAATAATACATAAATAAACAGTACAACAGTACAATCAAGTTATAATACTGATACACAAAAAAACACATTAAAAACAAATAAATAAAGCATACGATCATTGTAGGATTAGCTCGCTAGGCAAGGCCGCACGAAATTGTGTTACAGTTGATATATTGTTAAAGCATGATTGAGACAGTGAGTTCCAAACTGGAACAGATCTTACATAGAACGAAAACTTGTAACAATTTACTGCTGGTGTTGGATGGTCAAACTGGAAACAATGACGGGCACTAGTCCTAGTAGCATAATTGAAGTGTCTGAGCTTAATGTCGGTGGGAAAGTCAATGTTTACGTGATGAAAATTAACATTGTAAAATAAAGAAATATCATTTACCACTCTACGATTTTGTAACGATTGCCATCCTAGTTGGGCAATCATGTTTGAAACACTACTATCTCTACGATAATCGTTTGTGACAAAGCGGGCAGCGCGGCGTTGAATTGACTCGACACAGTTGATGTCCTTTTGAGTGTGTGGAGACCACGCTGGGGAGGCATATTCAGCTACAGGACGCACAAGACTAATGTAGGCTTTCTCCTTGACCTCAGCGGGACATGATGATAAGTTCCTCTGGAGGATGTTTAGCACCCTGCTCGCTTTCTTCTTGATCTCGTCACACTGTTTGGACCAGTTAAGACTGGGCGTGATGTAAATGCCTAAGTACTTTTGAAACCGCACACCTTCCAGAACAGAACCACATAATGTGTAGGAACCTTGAAATGGGAAGCGCTTCAAAGTGATCGACATCACGTAGCATTTTTTAGGGGCGAATGACATCTGCCACCGTTTGGCCCATTGCTCAAGGTAATGCAGGTCTTGTTGTAAGATTGCGTAGTCGGAATGGTCATGGATGGGGCGATAGAGTACACTGTCATCAGCAAAAAGCTTCACTTGTGATTGGATACCAGATGGCATGTCATTGATGAACATTAGAAATAATATTGGTCCCAATACAGTGCCTTGCGGCACTCCAGACAGCACAGTTGACCAGCTTGAACAGGCACCATTTACAACAACTCGTTGCCTACGGTCAATCAGAAAGTCTAAGCCATATAAGCATTTTTCCTCTGACACCATAGAACTGAGCCTTAGCAAGAAGACGTTCGTGGGGAACAGAGTCAAATGCTTTGGCGAAATCCAAAAAGATGACATCTACTTGGCCATGAGCATTTAACACTGAGGCCCAGTCATGAATCACTGAGACTAACGGCGTTGTACAGGAGATACCTTTCTGAAAACCATGCTGGTGGTGTGAGATAATGCTATGTTCAGAGAGGTGGCTTGTGAGTTGTTTACATACTATATGCTCCATGACCTTGCATACGAGGGAGGTTAGGGATACCGGTCTGTAATTCTTTGGGTCAGTTCTGTGACCCTTCTTGAAAATTGCAACAACGTTCGCATCTTTCCAGGAAGATGGCAGTTTTCCCGAGTCGTACGACTGCTGGAAGAGAGAGGCAAATATTGGCGCCAGTTCACAAGCGGCCTCTTTGAGGAGACGCGCGGGGATAGAGTCAGGTCCGCAAGCCTTGTCGGTCTGAATAAGTTGGAGTTGTTTTTGTATACCGGCCGCGGAGAAAATGATGTCTGTGACGTCCGGGAAAGGCGAGCCGTCGAGAACAGGAACATTTGTGAGATCTTCGTGTGTAAACACGCTATCATATTGTTCCCTTAGTGCTTCCGCTTTCGCAACGTCTGACGCGCACACATGGTTGTCCCAGAATAGGGTTGGTATTCCAAGAGAGTCAGACCGCAGGAGTTTCAAGTAGGACCACGCCCTTTTGACCCCGTGAGGTCGAGAAGTTACAGAATCGGACGCAATCCCGTTCATCACCTCATTGATGTATCTGTTATGCTCTTCTCGTATGCGTTTACTTGCGCTGTTACGTAGATTCCGGTATGAATTTAGGTCTTTATCTTTGCCACTACGTTTTGCCTTTTTGAAAGCCCTATCACGTTTCCTCATCAAACGTTTGACGGATGGGTTTATCCACGGCAGGTGACGTTTGCCTTTAGTCATCTTGTGGGGTATAAATCTGTCCATAACGTCTGTGATGCAGTTAGAGACATCTGACCAGTTCTCTTCAACGGACCTGTGTTGACAATCTGCAAGGTAGCCCGACGCGAAAGATAACAAATGAGACCTTAGGCCTACAAAGTCGGCTTTGTGGAACTGGTAAATTTTACGAGGAGGCTTTGGGGTATACTTTGGCGATGAGTCAATCTCAAAAAGGACAGCGCCGTGATCGCTTAGACCGGAGGTGACATGACATGCCTGGATTAAACCAGGGTATGATGAAAATACTAGATCTAGAAAACTGTCGAAGCGTGTTGGAGCCTTGGCGTGCTGTACCAGACCGAATTTATCTGCTAGAGCAGTGAGTTCACGATCCCACGGGTGAACAGGGGGGACAAAGACCGCCTCACCGCTTGACCAGTCAATACCTGAACAGTTAAAGTCCCCCCCTAGAATGATGTTGGGGAATCGGGGACACTTGCTGTACAGTTTGCTCAGATAGTCGTCTAACAAGTCCAGGGCATCCCGGTCGGTCGGTGGCCGGTAAAAGCTAGAGATAAAGAGCTTCTTGCGCTTCACAAGTTGAACCGAGGCGGTAATAACTTCACAGCCATCAAGAGAAAGCCCTCGTTCCTCCGCAGCCGTAAGATCCTCTCGAACAGCTATAAATACTCCCCCGCCGGAAACAGTTCTATCTTTACGGAATACCACATACTTGTCTGGAAAGACAGAATAAGTGGGAACGCTGGGGTCAATTTTTGACTCGCATCCTAGAATGACGTCGGGATCGTGAAGGTCTATCAATGAGTGGAACTCGGACTTTTTATTAGCTCCTTTGATTCCGTTACAGTTAAGGGATAAAACCTTCAACTTTCTTCTTGACGGTGACGTTTGATTCCTTTGGGGCCCACATGGCTTAGATGGACTCGAAGTGAAAATAGGTGAGCCAGGGTCGCTGGTACTATTGTCCGCCGCAAGTGAATCAAAGCTGTTCTCGTGAGAAAAGTCCATTTCGTGAAGGAGAAACGTTGTTGAGAAATTTGGGAAAATGCAATAATTACACATCCAAACAAGTTTAGAATCATTGCCAAATTTTTCGTAAGATTGCGCACTCATAGATACGCACTTAGCGTGAAACCAGTGATAACATCCATCGCACTGAATCGCTTTTTGGTTAGACTTCGTTGGTTTATTGCAAAGTCCGCAGGGATGCTTAATGGGACCAGGATTAATCGCAGAACAGTCACTTGCAATAATGAGAAGAATTAGCGTTAACCGTGGCGACGAGTTTCAAGTCTCAGTGTTTACACAATCACTTTTTATCTCATAACAGTTTGGTATAAAAGAGACAGAAACAAAAACAAATTTATATGTATCAACCAAAACAGACACAGTAAATCTCAATGAAGATTTTTATAGAGTGATAAAGGCACATTTTCGAACTCTAGAATCTTAAAAATATGATCAAATCTATAGAGAAAGAAAAATTTTAGATGCCTTACTGATTGCGAAATATTAAGCTTACTTCTGTTGTTCTCGAAAACATTCGCTTTCCACTATGTGGTAAATTGCCGGATATAGTCTAAATCGATTATTTATCCAATACAACTGAGAATTTTTTTTGCCGTTAAACTCTCCCTACCTTAGCAATATAAGCCTTTATTTGTAGAAGGAAGAATTTTAGTATAACTTTTGACAACACAGTTGTGTTCACAAATTGTGTGAACAATTTAAGTATGTTAAGGCTACGGTCAGAAAACGTTTTGTTTTGGTGTAAGTTTTCAGTTTAATCGCCCTGTTAGATAATAATATGATAACATTACCTTTTTGCTTTGATTTTGCTTCGTGACGCATTTATGAAAATACAGTGTTGAGTCTGAAGTCCTCTTTTTAGCTGCTGTTTACAATTGAAGAAGAACGAGACGGGCGGATTCACGGACACTCGGGTAGATTTTACTATCGACTCGTACGTCTTATCTTATCAGTTTCTTCAGACGAAACGGTTCCTCAAAGACTTGTTTAGCCCTCGACCACAATCAGCCTATTTAAATCCTCATCTTTCTCATTAAATACTATTTTTTAGTTAAGATAGGAGGCAGAAAACGCGTAAAATCACATTCCCCTTGTGAGACCGAGTGGGCCTGGGAGTTGCACGATTGACTGGATGGATGAATGGATTGTGACACCACAGGATACCCGCGCGATGACCACAAAAACCAAGTCGCATAGCTATACCATATTTCTATACCTATGGAGCTCCGCGCTGGCTCCGCTACTAAATCCAGGTTGTCAACTTGATAAAGGTTGATATTATATATGACGCAAAAGAAGCAAAAAGGCTTTTCGTTCTTCTCCTTGCCAGAAAAGCGAAGCACGAGAAAGAAAAGAGTGGCTTAAGGTGACTCGAAAGAAACTCCAAGCTAGCCCAAGCGCGTCTAGGCCAAGCTGCCTTTTTTGCTGTAACTCGAGCAATGCGCAAGTTTGAGATACTATATTTGGAACACATAACAACCTATCCTTCTGTAATAGTTGCGACTTATTCAATTTTTCATAGTCTTGGTATTTTTAATAAGAATTGCGATCAATGTAAACTTCATATCGGCGCTTCTAAGGCCTCCCAAAAAAATTTTGCAGGTATTTTTGCACGTTACTTTGTCAATCTTCTTCGTCACACTTTGTAGACATTTCCTGAAAACAAGAGCAAAGTTATAGAACGCATTTCTGCGTTTCATAGCTTCCTTTAATTGCAGAGTAAAAAATATATTGCAAATTAATTATACAAATTCAAATGTCTTTACAATCTTCTACAAAAGACCCGAACATGAACTTTATTGACTAAAAGTCATCTAAGAACCTATAATATGTGAAGCATCAGGTTGATCGTATGTAGTTAAAAGCAACATTTCCAAGACTTGCCCATAACCTTCGCCTAATATAAAGATAGTGAAGTGTAAGCACCACTATGAGGGTTCGATTTAGGCGACTAGTTTTCCTTCTTGGCCCTCGATCAGTCAAAGACATACACCACCATGCTATTACTTGGTTCAGTCGGAATGGGAGAGCGAAATGTTTATTCTTTCTTGCGAAATAGACTTTTGAGTATTTGGTACTACATAATTGAGTTCGGGCATTGCTCCAAAGCCGTCTTTGTTGATAAATGCTAATGTCACGGTTTGTAATTCACTCCTTTGAAAGGGGGTGTAAAGTTTCTGGAGAGGGGAGTAGTCAAACTTTCTGCTCTGATAACCTACCACGTGGCAATTCATCCAAATTGCGGCTAATAACCCAGGTAGTAACACTACTTATTCTAAAAGAACACAGGAAGGAAAATTGTGTCGTGTGTTCGTAAAATATTTCAAATAATCAAAACGTAGACATCGAACGACGACATCTTCTAACTGGTCAAATCATAAAATGAGAAATAAATTCTAGTGTCTAATAAAAAAACAATTAACACACATGCAAGGCTCTAAACATACCTTTATTTTGATTATTTACATTTAGAAATCATGAGGCGGGGTGAAAAAGAATATACTCTTTTTTCACGACAATTTCTTCACAATCTCGCAAAGTTCACCGACATCACTAGTTACACTGACACGCCCTCTGTCTTTTCCCGCCAAGTAAGAGACGATTGCCTCTTTTCCACAATCACTGTATAATTCCTTAAGAATTGAAAATGTAAGACCAAGGCTACTAAGTCGATTAATAATTCTCGACGAGGAAATGTTACCATAGTATGTTTATTGCAGGGCTTTGAGGCGCTGCTCCTAATTTCTCACACTGGTGAAGTATGACCACGAAATGGCTGTCTCGCGAACCTTTCTTTGGAGATCAGGGCCAACCTCGTTAAGAACTTCTCTCAGTGTCCTGCAGTCCTCAAGGGCATCATGCGCGTTGAACTCGCAGCCAAATGTCTCACGATAGAGATCAGATAGTTTTATTCCATCTTTGCGCTTAAAATATTTCCGGCCAGCAACCAAGGGGTCTCCAGAGTACAGGTCAAGTCCTGAGAATTCATCAGCCTGCTGCTGCTGTGGTGTGTTATGTACGATCCGTGGGGCATCAAAGGAGTGGCAGTTGTGAGCTACTAACAGTGTCGGTTTGTGTAGGGGATGTTTTCTAAGATGTGCACTAAAACCAAGAAGGGCAGCTTCTTTGTCACTTGCGTCCAGAGCTCTCCCGCCCTTGAAAAGCTTCCTCTCACCTAATGAAAAAAACACAGCATATACTGTTCGATATAGCTCACCTTGCGTAATAATAATAACTTTATTTATAACACGCTTGCCCCGACAACTATACTAAATGCTGATTTCCACTGGGGGCGTGTGGACTACTTACAACAAATATATATATATATATATATATATATAAATATAATGTAATCTAGCCTATATAATATCTATTATAAAAACTGAGAAAGATAAAAGAAAGAAATATAATATATTAATTAATTAATTACTGTATGAAATATTGGTGAAAGTGTGAGCATTTAATTGATTTGAAAAGGCTTTTAAAGTTTGGCAATTTCTAATGTTTTCAGGGAGAGAGTTCCAAATTTTTGCTCCATTGTAACTGAAGCTTTTTTTCATAAATTCTGTTTTAGGGAGTGGTAGCTGACGTGCGGTGTGGGAGCCTCTCAGGCAATAGGAGGTAAAGTTGGTCTTTCTTTAAAAGATCAGTAAGACAGCTCGGCGCAAGACCGTTAATCACTTTATACATTTGTTTTGTTTTTGTCCTCTGGACCTCCAGCGTATCCCACCCAAGTTCCGCCAGAGCCCCAGAGGCCGGATCCTCATTGGATGTTCTGGTGATCACTCGTGCTGCTCTATTTGGGAGTTTTTGAAGTCTTTTGGAATTTCCCTGGCCGAGAGTATCCCACACTTCACTGCAGTAATTAAAATGTGGCAGAATAATTGCATTATGGATTGACAGTAAAGTGAAGTGTTAGCGACATTGTCGACATGGTGATCCCAGTTGAGATGCTCATTAATTTCTATCCCGAAAACCCTACTTTGTCTAATCTGCTTTAAGTTTTTATCGTCCATTGTAATATTAGGCTGACAAGGGAGGTTTCTCATCTTATAATGAGAACCCATTACAAGAAATTCTGTTTTAGCCACATTTAGACTCAATTTGTTGGCTAGCAACCACTCCTTAACATTCCCCAGGTCCTCATTCATGGCCACCTCCACCTCTTCCATTGTTTCTCCCGATATCGTGAGATTAGTGTCATCCGCAAACATTCGTGGAGATGCACAACTTAGACATTGGGGAAGATCATTTATATATATAAGGAAGAATAGGGGACCAAGAATTGAGCCACATTTAATTTGGCTTTCGAAAGACATAACTCCATTCAGCTGGCATTTTTGTTTACGGTTGGTTAAGTAAGACTGTAATAATAACAAGGCATTCCCCGTGATACTATACATTTCTAACTTGCGAAGTAATACCCCGTGGTTTACGGTATCAAATGCCTTTTTTAGGTCCAGAAAAACGACCAAGTTAAACAATTTTCTATCCATGTTAACATACCAGCTGTTAGTACAATCGAGAAGCGCAGATGTGGTAGAATGTAACTTCCGAAAGCCAAATTGGTGATCAGATAGTATATTGTTTTTAATCAAGTGGTCATACAGCTGTTCAAACATTATGTTCTCCATAAGCTTGCTAATCACTGGCATGATAGAGATAGGCCGATAGTTATCCGGTATATTCTTTGCCCCTTTTTTGAAAAGAGGTAGGACTCTGGCCATTTTCCACTCATCTGGAAAACAGCATGTAATTATCGCGTTGTTAAAGATATAAGAAAGCGACGGAGAAATGGAACTAGCAGCAGCTTTCAATATCTTGCCAGAGATTTTGTCAATACCAGTTGCCTTCCACCTAGAGAGGTTGCTCAAGAGTTTCAAAACTTTGTTAGGAGACGACAATTTAAAATGTGTCATATTTACCTGGCAAGACTTAACAAAACTTTCGAATGATGTATTAGTAGGTGGCATTGAATTAGCTAAGTTTGGGCCAATATTAGAAAAATAGGAATTAAAGGCCTCAGCTATTTCTTCAGGAGAACTGATACTTTGATCATTAATTTTCAGTTCGTTAACAACGCTTTGACCAGAATTGCGGCCAAGCAAATTGTTGATAGTCTTCCAGGCCTCCTTAGGATTGTTCTCTTGACTAGCAACCTTATTTCTATAAAAGTTTGATTTTGCTTGCCGTAGAGCAATGTTGACTTTATTTCGAAAATAAAGTGACTTCCCAGTCACTGGATAACTTGGACACCACTGCTTTGCGTTTTGCTTTATCCCTATGAATTATTAATTCTCTTATTTCCTTAGTTACCCATGGGTCACTGAAGGCTTTTTTCTTTTTTAGCTGAACTGGTGCATGTTTATCAAGTACATTGAGAAATAAATCCCTCCAAAAATCCCACATCTTATTTGCGTCTGGACATAAAACAATTTGCTCCCACGGCTGAGCAAGGAGATCACGAGCAAAAAGTTCCTGATTGAATTTTTTCATGTTGCGGATCTCAATAGTATTTGCTTTTTCCCGCGAGCTTTTGTACGGATTTATTTTTCTTATGCCATAGATAAGACTATGATCACTCAAACCAAGATGAATGACACCTGATGAGTTGATCTTTTCTGGGCATGACGTGACAAAGTGATCAATTAGACTTTTAGAATGCATTGTTATGCGAGTAGGTTCATTTAACAACTGAGAAAGCTGGTATGTTTCATATATCTTTTTAAGTCTTTTTTTTTTATTTTCAATAGGACTTTTCATCAAACAACAATTGAAGTCCCCGAGGATCACATGTTCTTTGTTCACGTCATCTACAGCTTTGATCAATTGTTCCAGGTCATTAAAGTAATCGATTGGTGATTCAGGTCTATAGATTATAGAGACAAAGAATGGGCGGCTATGTGGTTTTGTTATTTCAACACAAACAGCCTCAACACTATCAGGAACAAGATCATTTCTTATACAATAATTAATGGAAGAGCGTAGATATAAACAAACACCACCACCATTTCGGTTCCTATCCTTCCTGATAATGTCGTAGCCCGGAATTCTCACTTCGCCATCAGAAATAGTAGAATCAAGTCTAGTCTCGCTAAAGCCAAGAAGATCGAAGGATTTAAATAAATGGGAGATGCGAATTTCGTCTATGTAATTTGGTATGCTTACAATGTTGAGAAAAGCCATTTTGAAACCTCTACATTAAGGGCCATTTAGAATTGTGGTCCCTGTATCTAGTGGCGCAGTTGAAAACGGATCAGGATTACAAGAAAATGAATTCGATTGCTGGGAAAGTGAATTTCCTATGCTCACTCTTTCATCGAATCAATTATTCAATAATGATTTAAAATTTCTTTGCAGAGCAGTGGTCCCTGAAGGATTTAGATGTAAACCGCCAGAGTTCAAGTGCGATCTATTAATGTTATTGTTTGCGGAAAACTGCCAATCGTTTTGGTTACAGAACGAGCGAAGAATGCGATTTGTCTCTCTTACCCTGTTAGCCAGATCACTCGAGTCAGACCTTGTAGTAAGCCCACTTACGGCAATATTTACTTCATGGGTGGCTTCAGTCTCGATCTTGCGCGCTAAGTCGGTGATGGCATTTGCAACTTCTTGTGGTTCAGAATTCCGAAGATCATTTGTACCAATATGCAGTACCAGTGTGTCTGGGTTTTTCTTCAGGATTGGTTTCACATAATCATGCATGTCTTCCACGGTTGCGCCTGAGAAGGACTTTACCGTTACACGTTTCGACGCGTCAGATAATTCCCGACCCTTGACGAAATTAATTATGGAATCACCAGCAATAACAACATTTTGTCTTCTTTGCATTGCCATCTCCTCTGACTGATTTTCACCAGATCCAATGGAAGTCGGGGTCCCTTCTCCGGCAGAATCTGATCTAGCTGGTTGCGTATTAGCAGATCTACGTTTAGAAGCTATAGATCGACTTTTCTTTGATTTCCCTGTTCCATCTGCAGATTGCTTGCCAATATTGCTATTGTTGTTCGGTAAAGGCGCTGCAGCCATGGGTGACGGTTCCACTGAAGCTTTCTCTTTGTCAGATTTCAGGCTTGTATATAAGTCTTTACCCAAAAGAGAGACAACAAGTTTGAGGCTGTCCCTTTCTTCTCTCATGTCCTCGAACTTGACTTCCATTTGGTTAACTCGGTCTCTCAATAGACTGTTCTAATCTTGAAGCCTTTTCTGTGAACTTGAATCGGATAATTCTGCTCTGTTACAAAGAAGTTTTTTAATATCCGCTAGTTCACCCTGAATGCGATTGCAGAAACTTTCGTAGCTTAAACAGCCCGAGTGTAAAGCCAATAGAGAGACCAGTCGCTTTCGTTGCGGCCGGATTGATGGGGCAGGTGGGAAGGATGTAGGCTGAGAACTCGCTTTCGCTTTCGAGTCCAACGCTTGCAATCTGTGTCAGATCTGCATCCTTTCGTAGCCTTGTGGTCTCCAGGTCGAACACCACAACGTTGAGGTCTTCTGGGATATAGTCTGCCTTTTTGGGGGGCTTTTCACTGGTTTGACCCCCTGGCTGCCATTGCGTATAACACGCTTCCCGAACATGTAAGAACCTCCTCCGCCGTGACCGCGCCCAGTTCCTCGGTGCACTTTTGCTTTTTTTATATATATTTTTAAGTTCCTTTCTCCTTTTTTTTTCTCTTTTTGTTGTTTTCTTTCTTCTGACTGTTTTCTCTTCCGCTGCATCCTGTTGATGTAGGAGTCGATCCCAGTTCTGGCTGCACGGTACGTAGGTACGAGTGGCGTTCGTTGTACTGAACTACACCTTTAAAGAGCACACAAACAATCACAACAAAATGAATATAAGAGGAATAGGACGAGAGAAAAAAGGAATAGATATATACCTTTGGCAATCCTGTAGTCGCTGCTTTTTGACCCGCCATAGAAACGCTTTTTGGAATTTTTCGTGCCAATAACGATATTGATGCAATCATCAATATCGTAAGTGGCTTCTTCGCCACTGCCTCACGAGAAAACTGTTGCAGAGCGTTACCTAGAAAGCGCCTGAGTCCTTCTCCTTTCAGGTCTTTGCCGCCCGGTGGAGTGACGATAGCCATCTGGGTTTTCACTATATCGGCACCATGCCCCGCACTTCTTGTGCTCTCCAAAACTGTGTGGCACGATAGTGTCGATTGCCGCTATGAGGCTTTTTACATCGTTCTTGTTCTGGTGAACCGCACAAGCAAAGCAGTATTTGATATCCTCTATGACCAGTTCAGTTAATTTATCTTCTGGACCAAGGTCCTGACCCCTACCTTCGTATAGCGCCTGTACAGGTTGCTTGGTAAATGTCTGACCATTTTTCCATATTGGAGTTAACCGAAGACGGCAAATGATCGTAGAGTCATCGTCACCGATCAATACTCGATAATCATCTCGCTTGCAAATTTCGACGGCGATCGAGGCCTCCATTGATTTCGCCGAGCATTTATGGTTTAGCCGGCAGTCATGTGGTCGAATACTGCCACATCTTTCTCCATGCTGACATTTCCGGCAATAGGTATTCCGTGTGGCGTAATCAATGCGCTTCCCTGTTCCCAGCCCTACTATGGTGCCCTGCCTAGTTTTTGAGTTATGGGCCCTCCTTGCTTTTGTCATCCAGCGTCATACCATCCTTTGATGCCATTATCATTTGCCTTCTCCTTTGTCCTCCAGTGATCACAGCTATGCTTTGAAGCTGCCTCAATTGCCACGCCCACCTCACGTTCTGCCTTCTTAAAAAAGTGACATGTGAGGCAGGCTTGATATTCATTGTGGAGAGCAAACCCTCGTATTGGCTGTGACCAAGCCCTTGGTGCAAACATCCAAGAACAGCCAACCTAGCAATCGCATCTTTTGGGCGTCCGGCGTGTTTACCGTCTTCTTCCTGGCATTGCATGTTAATGATATTTACATGTTGGCAATTCCCTCAAACAACATGCAGATTTGTAGCATTGCATAGAGCTCAGGGGTAACCTTTGAGAGAACCTTCACTGCATTTAGTGCAGTTCCTCAACTTTAGAGCTTTCGTTTTCACAATAACCGTCGCATTTACTGTCTCTACCATTGACCGAGTAACCGGCCGGGATGGAATCGGTAGCGCAACCGGCGTAGTTGAATGTGCAGTGAAAGACTTTTTCTTTCTAGAAAATAAATTTTCTAATTTTTTTTTTTTTTTGCTTTTTTGGCAGCCTTGCCTTTGAGGCCGCGCTCCAAAAGTGGAGTTTCCGAACTCATCTCAAAGCGTTCACCACAAACATTGCTTGTCTGACCATTACTTTTAATTGGCTTTTTACGCGATCGATCCTCAATGTCAAATTAGCATCTATTCCCTTCCCTCTTTTCCACAATAGCGGAGACTTTACACCCCCTTTCAAAGGAGGGAATTCCACGCCTTAGCCGCAATTTGGATGAATTGCCACGTGGTAAGTTATCAGAGCAGAAAGGTTGACTACTCCCCTCTCCAGAAACTTTACACCCCCTTTCAAAGGAGTGAATTACACGCCGTGGCATTAGCATTTATCAACAAAGACGGGCTTTGGAGCAATGCCCGAACTCAATTATGAGTACCAAATACTCAAGAGTCTATTTCGCAAGAAAGAATAAACATTTCGCTCCGCCATCTCGACTGAACCAAGTAATAGCATGGTGGTATATTTCATAAGGCGAAGGTTTGAGCAAGTCTTGGAAATGTAAAACCCCTCTGGTTTGCTTTTTACTACAGACGATCGAACTGATGCTTCACATATTATAGGTTCTTAGACGACTTAGTCAATAAAGTTCATGTTTGGGTCTCTTGTAGAAGATTGTAAAGACATTTGAATTTGTATGATTAATTGCAAGATATTTTACTCTGCAATTAAAGAAAGCTATGAAACGCAAAAATGGGTCCTACGATTTTGCTCTTTTTGGGAGGCCTAAGAAGCGCTAATAGGGAGTTTACTTTGATCGCAATATTATTAAAAATACAAAGCCTATGAAAAATCGAATAAGTCGCAGCTATTACAGAAGGATAGGCTGTTATTTGGCCAAGTATGATATCTGAAACGTGTGCATTGCGCGAGTTACAGCAAAAAAAAAGCAGCTTGGCCTAGACGCGCTTGTGCTATCTTGTAATTTTATTCGATTCACCTTAATACGTATCTTGGACTCCTGGATTGTGCATGAGACTCATTGAACCAAGAAGCTGATTTGACACTTGGTCAAATTTTTGACGCCCCCTTTAGACCTCGGAAATTTCTCTAGCCCCTCCACCCCCCCCCCCCCCCCCCACACACACACACACACAGTATCCTCACGCCACCCATCCCCACCCCCCACCCCCTCCCTCGGGATAACAAATTAACTTTCCTTATAAATATTTTCTATGGGGAAGAATGCACCAAGATTAGACTAAAGGTTATGGGGTCAAAAAAATCTTTTTGGACGGGGAAAAATCAAAATGGCCTGGGGAGAGCAGTTCATTGAAAAAATGTTTTGTTGGAAAATAACTTATTTTATAGCTGTCAAACAATACTATGTAATCCTTGAACTCGAAAAATCTTATATGGATGTGAAAGAAGACACTGAAAGCTTTAAATTAGCTTTAATATAAGGTGCCTGAATTTTTGTCGAAAGTAAAAGTTTAAGATTTCAACCGGGAAAAGTCATTCTTACTTATCATTTATGAAAAACACTAGCAAACGGCCCCATATGATGACTTTTTTTTGTAGTAGGAACCCACGTAGAGATGTGTAAATTCTTTTTATCCATAGCGCGCGCTATTCTAGAAAATGCGCGTTTTTGTCGGTTGTAATGTTTTTGCGTCTCGCGCCACTATTCTGATGTAAATAAGCTTGTAACGATTCACCTTCTTCAGTCTGCCCTGAAGAAGTCTTATTAAAGACGAAAATTTGGCAGAGTCGATTTCCAGTTTTTAGTGTATTGTATTCATTGTTCTGGTACGAGATCGTGACAGTTTGGGCTTTTTGATTCTATTGATCTTACACAGGAAATACAGGAAAAAAAACTGGCAAATTCAGTTGTACGAATTGTTTTGAGAATCTCTACGGCGAACAGAACGAAACAAAGCTTTCATTTGTATTTACCTCAATCACACTTCTCCATGCCAGATTCAAGAGAGTCCATATTCATTAACCTATACTTCTTAATCTCACAAATATTCTCCATATGAAAATATGGTAATAAAGCTGGCTCCGCTTTTAGGCAGTGCCTTAATCTACATATTATAGATCGGAACATTAAGCCACCAGACTACATGGAACAATTACGTATTTCTGGTAATAGGTATAATCAAACCTCCTGGCTATGCCCTTGAAATCCTTTAACCTAGGCCAAGAGTATGGAAAAAAGTTTTGAATAAACCAAGACTTATGTTTTAAGTACCACTATTTCTGTTTGAACAAATGGTAAATGTAAGAATATAGAGGGGATCCAGGATTTCCTGAAGTGGGGGCAGCAACTTTTAGGAGATACACACTGATACATAAAACAAAAGGGGGATATGCAACTGAAATAAAACAGATGCTAGAATATAAGTAAGTTTTCTTTCTTATAGTTTAAGTTTTTTTTATTTAGTTTTATGATTAGGAAAGGAGCTTGACAGCGGGTGTGAGGGAGGTACATTTTCAAAATTTTGTCTACTAAACTGTTGTAGGATGATTAATTGTACAGTGTAACTCTGCCTACTTAGTATGGAAGTCTCTGTCCTTTCAAATAGTGTGTCAAACACCATATACTCAGTTAGCCTGTCTGGGTCGGACCTGTTCCTTGATTAGGTATAAATCGACACAAGGTTGAAATGGTATGTTGAACGCCTCTGTAAAACAGAGTGGTTGCGCTGACGTTTCGAGCATTAGCCATCCGTGGGGGCCTATTGCTCCGACGAAGGGCTTACGCTCGAAACTTCAGCGCAACTGCTATGACGCCTGTTTCACAGAGGCGTCTAACATACCTTTAAAACCTTGTGTTCATTTATACCTTGTTTAAACCACGCCTACGCAGACCATCTATAGTTTTTCTCCAGCTTGCATGTAGTCTCTCTAGTTATATCACTGTTCATAGATTGCATGTAATCAAGGATGTATAACAGGATCTCTGGGGTGTAACTGCTGTATCCCTTTACATCATCATTATTCAGGCTAATTTCTGTTTCTGTAAGCATATCTTCGGGTCCAAATTGCGGAACTTGATTGCTTAGAACTTCCTCCAAGAACGCTATCGATTTCTTATTTTTCTCTATTTCTTGTTTCCACATTTCTGCATCAAAGTTCTCTCCCATTTTCCTCTTAAGATTGACCATGCTATCTGGCAACCTGCTAATGCCAAGACGATTGAGCCTGATCATGTCATCATAGCCAACTCCTCCATGGCATAGAACTGCGGATATACTGTAGGCAAAGGCAGACATTTTGGGGTTTCTTGCACGTTCAACTGCAGAAGTCGCCAACATAGCAGCATTAGTGTTCTCCTTTCCGAATGCCCCAATCACGCTTGCAATGCCACAAGGGGCAGTGGATTCTACTTTCTTCTAGTTCTGGAGTCCTCTGGAGTTCTAACTCGAACTTCACCGTTCGGATACTGGATAACCACCTTTACTTTCGCTCTTGATGAGGGGAACAGTTCTTCAACATCGTCGACATCGGAGCAGGTAGTTTGCGGCTCATTGAAGAGAGATTTTCTTGAAGTTTTGAACGTCGATCAATTACCAGACGCAGCTGGAATTCGGCCACTACGAAGCTGCTTGCGAAGAAGCGGACATCTATCGGGGGTACAAACGCTTGTGGGGAGCAAGCGTTTGCTTCAAACTGGTGTTTTCTTTTTCGCCTGGCCTTTAGAGGGGAAACTGACCTCCGCTAGAGAAGAACTTATAAGCTTGCACAGATTTCTTATCTTCCTTGCACACGGATTACACGTACGGCTAGATACCTCTGTTAATTCTGTAACTTTCAATCCTATCTCTTCGCATAAATTTTCGAGTACAGTTCCACGGCTCCAGTCTCTTTTAGAAGGAAAAAAAGGTTTTCAGGGGAAGCAAGCCGGTTCTTTATCTGACCCTCCTAACTTAACTATAAAACTCTGTTTGCAAATACGACAATAATCGTTAACTGAAGGCACATTACGGGCCGGCGCGATCTTTTTTGTTGGCGTAGGGTTCTCCTTCATTGCCTGGAGAATTTGCACCTCACCTAGCACCTTTATTGTGATCAAACCGCACATGGATCAGTTGTCATTTTATGTTTACATTCTCTGCGTCCGGGTTTGACAGCCATTGTCAAAGCAATTTGACCACGGTAGCCCAACCGTGTCGGGGGCGGGCATGACTCAAGCCCGGTCTTTCCTGTCGGCTCTCCTTTCTTCTCCCCCCCTTCCCCTTCCCCACCCCCTACTCTCTATTTTTTGCTCGCCACAGGCTTCCCAAATCCCCGAAAACGATCATTACCCCGAAAACACACAAGGAGAGCCGGCCCGCAGGCTACCTCTGCTATTTTCTGAATGCATCTGCAGATCACACAAAATGGGGGGAAGGCATAAAATATTCTGTTAGCCCAAGAGATTACAAATGCATTAACAAATGTTGCCTCTGGGTCTGGTCTTCATGGGGCACGTTGACGATAGGGGGCATAACGTCAATCTCCATTGACCCCCATAAGCTGTTAATTTCTGTAAAAACAGTCTGGTGCAATTCTGTTTTATCATTAAACAACCTTGATTTCTGATCTGCTGCAACAGTAGAAACTAGAAGACAAGCACCTTGGTTCTAAATTTCTCCCCAGACAGATCGTTTCCATCATCATTAATTTACCATTTAATCGGAAATTCCGGTACTTCTTGTTATTTTGTAAATGGTACAGATTCCTCCAACTAGAAAATTTCCTGGAAACGTGGAATTGTTTGAGAGGTAGTCCACTTTTACAGGGAATACGAGAAAATTGGGGGCCTCGGTCAAATGTTCTATGGTGCAAATGCAATTCCACTATTCCCCAGAAGGCGGTTGCACAAAGCCTGAATAAGTCCTATCGGGGTGACTTAGGGGCTGTTTACATGATACCGGATCAAGTTTCGTTCCGGGTTGACTTTGGGTTTCGTTCCACGTTTACGTGGCGGAATGCCTGACGGCGAGCCTGCATTGCTTCAGGACAGCACTCGCCTCAGAAAAATAGTGAAAAATGGCGGGAGCTGGAGCGATTGCACGACTCACCTTGCTGGCGGCATATATGAGGATGATAAATGAGCCGATACTTTTACTCTTTACCGCTTTGAGACGCCGAATGGCCCAATTTCTAGTTCCACTATGACCGCTGGACTTACAGACTAAGGATGCATAAATACAGTATAAGCCTCGACTTGATGCAAATTTCATGCGCATACCAGCAAGAATCCTCTGGAACTTTGCAATAAAACAATACAAAAACCTGTGAATACTTCATGATCCCGCTGGTATTTGCAATCGATTCAATTGAAACCGAGGCTTGCACTGAATTTATGCGTCCTCTGTGCCTATGATCAGCCGGCACAACGGAACTCGAAACTGGACTATTAATTTTCAATGAAATCTCCTGCTCTGTTGTGCAACTTTTAGGAGTTCCTTCTCGACTAGATTTGGCAAAACACGGGAAAAACAAGAAACCCCTAGGCGATTCTGGATAAAACCAGGACGAACAGATCAGTGGTGGTTGAACATGGTGAACGGAAATTGTCTATCAGAGGACTGGAAAAAGAATTTTAGAATGGACAGAACCAATTTTATGAGGCTAGTGGATGAACTTCGTCCGTATATAACTCCATCTCCTAGATCTCCAAGACCTGGGATTTCAGCAGAAAAAAAGGTACTTAAGTGTAAGCTTAAGAATTCCAGAAAAAGTCCATACCCCCTACGGAGGGAACTTTACAAAGGTACCCCCCACCCCAGGGGGTCATGGGTGACTACCCCCCACCCCCGGATTTTCCAGCCATGGAAAATTTACCCCCACTCCCCTCTGGAAATATTGTAGCTGCTGAAAATTGGGTATTTGGAGATCAATGCGCGTGCGCTACTCGTTCCAGGCAGCTCGACCGGCAATCTCGCCCCGGATTGAGCTTTCGGTCCGCGTTTACAAGATACCGCGAGTAAATATGAGTAAATTCTCGCACCAGAACGAAATTTCGGTCCGGAGCGAGAACCGGTGCGACTTCGATCCGGAATCATGTAAACGCGGAGTTACAAAATACAGAGTACATGAGGGGGACTGAAAAAAACGGTGTGAATTCACCCCGGATCGAAAGTCGATCCGGCGTCATGTAAACACACCATTTGCTTCTATACCCAGAAATTCTACTTTTGGGGTCCTGGGGCCGGATGCACCGCCGGATATGCGCTACCCACCGAATAAAATCCCTATCCAGCGGACAAAATAGCGTTGCACAAAGTGTGGATAGAACGCTGAATAGCCGTCATTTACCACTAAATGGCTTCCCGTTCCATGGAAAATATGCAAAGCGCGCACTGTTGAAAATTTTCAAACAAGATGGCGACCGTTGAAAGAGCTACAAAAATGCTGGAAAACAAACAATTTATCGAGGCAAAATACACGTAAATCATAGAATGTTCAAAGGGGTAGTGTGTAGCTTCTTCCAATTCTTGGGGAGTCAAATTTCTTGACAGAACGGGCAATATAGATTGATTCCAGTCCTGCCAGATCTGCATGTAAGTTCAGTGAAAATTTACCAACTGTAAAATTCGTCGTTTGCTTGTGTTTCAACTTTCACTGTGTCTGAAATTAATCTAAATTCTGAAAATAAATTGGAAAGCAAGAGGCCATTTTGTTTTTTCTTTATATTTATTCGGTGGATAAGATTTTCTCAGACCTCTAACATCCGGATAAATTAATCCGCTTGATTCGGGCGTTGTGTAACCGAATCACGCCATTCGGATAACTTTTATCCGCTGGATAAGGATTTAACCGGTGGGAAATTCTGGAATATAGGAAACTTTTTATTACCACTATGGCATTCCGGAAATAATGGGAACTCATTTCGGAATTTACAATTAAATGGTAAACAACCTAAATCTCCTCCATCATTTATACATGAGGGAAATTTAGAACCATCTATTGTTTTTGAGGGAATTTCGCTAGTAATCGTCCCTCAGAAAACAAAAGAATCCGAGGTGATCATGGTATTACTACAAATGTTCAGACATTTCAAAATCCCTGTACAGTTTAATATGTGCAAGCTTGTACAAAATATTATCCCATCTTTTAATATCGCGTTCCTTTTAGTCTTATATGTTCACTTTTCCAATTTTGAATATTTGTTCCTAATGTTAAGTTTTATAGGCTGAATTAGACTGCGCGATTTAGTCGTATGCTACTTGCCCGCAACACCTC